>NC_091754.1:31891904-32191904 GCF_043380555.1 Nothobranchius furzeri | reverse complement strand
ACAAGGAGCCCTCTGGTTGGTCCTTTGAGCACAGATGTTCATAATGTCTTCTTGAGCCTTTTTTCTAACGTGACTGACTGTGAAACAGTTCTTGCAGGAGCAGAAGAAGCAGTGAAGGACTACCAGGAGCAGCTAAAGCAGATGCTGCAGGATCTGACCAAAGAGAAGAAAAAAGATGTGGACCAGCCTCTGCCGCTCATGAATCAGGTGCTAAAACCAGAGTCGTCTAACTCATGTTTCATCTCTGATGCTATAAAAGCTCTAAATGTGCAGACTGTGGAAAGAAGGTGTGAATTTTTACCCCTTCTCCTCTTTTCCAGCGAGAGTTCATCCAGTTCTGTAAGACGCTCTACAGTATGTTCCACGGGGACCCGGAGGAAAACGAGCTCTTTCAGGCTATCGCCACAGTCACAAGCCTTGTGCTGCAGATCGGTGAGGCCAGTCACCACGGGCAAGCCAAAGGGTCAGAGGTCAGCGGCCAAGAGGAGGCAGAAGCACCGGAATGCTGGCGGGAAGCTGGAAGTCTGGCTGCAGCGAGCGAGTGGACGGTCAGCTACGCTCAGATCCTGGCGTCGCTGCTGACCGAACAGGCGCTGGTGAACTTCTTCGAGAAGCCGGCGGACCTGTCGGTGAAAATTGCCGAGGCCAAAGAGAATCAGTACCAGCAGAGGGCGGGTTTGCTCACGCTGCAGCAGCGGACCAGGTGACTGCAGTTAGAACAGAGACGGGCGGCTGGAAGCCTGACCTCCTTCACTAACGCTCACCACACGCGTAGAAGTGACTGCAGAGTTTTCCAGAGCATTCTGAGCCATTTACGTACAGCGCCACAAACCTTTAAGTTATAACCGTTTCCTTCTTCCATCGCCACGACGATGCCTTCAGTTTACCCGTAATCCTGTCTGCCACTCAAGTGTTAACAGACTAATGACTTCATAATTATTAAAAGTCCATTCACCTTGTTCCCAGGAAGCTGCCTTATTTAAAACTTTAACCAGGAAACCTTAAAAACGGCTAGTTTTCTAGGCTGAACGTGTTCTTTTTGTAATTATTTTATTACTTCTGTTTCCTCAAAATAAAATGTTTTCACACACTCACTACTCGTGTTTGTCGTTTTTAAAAACATTTTCATTCCACTAAACCTGCTGGAGTTTTCCCTGCGGTGACTCCTACCTGTGGATGTGCCACAAATGTCTGGATCTTAGCTCTCTAATGCAACGTTTGGGTCAGAGGAACCTCATTCTGTAAATGCTGGACAGTAAAACCCAACCTAAGAAGAGGCTGACAGAAAGAAGCAAACACACATGAGTGAAAGGAGGCGGAGGGCTGCAGGAGCTTGTGTGCTTTATTAGCTACTGATTAAAGGTAGAGGACAAGCCTTAGCCAGGACCTAAACAATCGGAAGGAACAAAACACACATAATAGTTTATCAGCCTTCGTGGAGGCTCAACTCTTCAGGAGTGGTTTGATCTCAGGAGACGGATGATAACCGACTCCTTTTAATCTGATTGTCTTAATCTCAGAGATTAGTGGGACAACATGAGCCCAAAGTGTTCAGAAGGAAATACTCATCAGTAGAGCTAGGACAAAAATAGTACATTAAATTACGCTATCAAGGTTTTTGAATGTACAAAGTGGTGGGTCAGGTTGTAGGTTAGCGAGACATTTATACGGAGCGGTTCCAACAATCTAACAGTCATTCACTGTAAGCATGGTGGGTTATTAGAGGTGTTTCTATGAAGCTTTCATCACATCCACAGGGAACGGGGCAGCAGACTTACCAACAAGAAAAACAACACCAATCAAATCACCGTTCAAAAGCCAGAAGAAACTAAAAGCTACAGATTGCACCGAGTCATGACTGTGACAGGAGGAGCAGCCAGCTGGCCCTGTGGATGGGTCTCGCCCACTCTGGAGGGACGATGGGCGGGCTTCTGTCTTTAAATGGCTTCCACGTAATTGGCAGGCAGCATGCCGGTCTTGCCGGTGCGCTGCACTGTTCCGTACATCCAGCCCTCGTCGATGGACTGCACGTTAACGATGACGTCACCGTCTTTGAATGACACCTCATCGCCGTCTGCTGCGGCGTAGTCGTACATGGCTCGCACGGTTTTCTATGGGAGACCAACGAAAATGAAAAATTATGTTTGTGAAGAGTGAATGTAAAAGTCATCCAGCTGTAATGTTTATTCTGAATGTAAAACCTGCTCTGATGTAATGTTAAATAATAAATGGCCTGTATTTGATATAGCGCCTTCTAGAGTCCTGGAACCCCCCAAGGCGCTTTACAACACAATCAGTCATTCACCCATTCACACACACATTCACACACTGGTGGGGATGAGCTACAATGTAGCCACAGCTGCCCTGGGGCGCACTGACAGAGGCGAGGCTGCCGAGCACAGGTGCCACCGGTCCCTCCGACCACCACCAGCGGGCAACGTGGGTTAAGTGTCTTGCCCAAGGACACAACGACAGCGACAGACTGAGCGGGGCTCGAACCTGCAACCTTCCGATTACAGGGCGAGCACTTAACTCCTGTGCCACCGTCGCCCCGTTTAAGCCGTAGTTTATTTGTTCTGAATGTAAAACTGCAACAAAGGGATGTTAACTACAGTTTTTTACATTTTGACTAAAGATGGGAGAAGGCCCTTTCCTGACATGCCTGCCCTTATTGCCTCTTTTACTCCCTTTTTGCCCAAAGTGCCATGAGGGCTAAAAATCTCCCGTCACAAACTGTGCAGCTCTTTTTACACTGATTATACTTCACATACATTTTATTCCTCTAAATACGCACAACATCTCATTTAAATAAAGGCAAGCTGCACCTGAGCCGAGTCGCTGTTTGACAGCACAGAATGAAGTGAAAACGCCTTTTTTTTAGACGGCTTTGTGAATCGATGGAGAGACACAGAAGTCGACCCATGCCATTGTGAACTTTTGCCAGTGAGTGTAACACAGGTGTGTGAGTCACTCACCCCAGTGGTGGAGGGGTGTGAGGGAACGGAGGAGACAGTGGTCTGCTGGGTGGCCACTGATGATGACCTCTGCTGCAGCTCCACAGTTTTAGCCTGCTGGTAGCCTGTAGATGGTCACAATTACACACAGGTAAGTTGTTACTTTATCAGGCACCCTGGTTTTTAAAGTTTATCTGGTAAAACATCTAAAACAATGTAACGGACTAGTAGTGATTTCGGGTCAGTACCTATGGAGCTGGTCATAAAACCATTGCTGTAGAGAGACAGGTGGTGGTCCACATCCTGGGACACCTCTGACTTCTCATCAGCCAGGCCACTCAAGGCGCTGGTGGAGCGGGAGTGCTCCTTGCTGCGGCGCTGGGCTTGTACTGTCAGAACCATGTCCAGTAGAACATTCTAGTCAGAACATTCCTGCTTCTCTGAACCTTTTCACAACCCGCTGACTGAGAGTGAGGTCAACAGCTGCTTGTTTTGTATTAAACGTTTCTATTAAACATTACAAGTACAGTGAGATCATTCTCCTTTCTTTTTGGTAATGTCACCATTTGAAATATTTCTGCTAAATAACTCTTTGAAAAGTGTTAAATTAAAGGGACTTTACAGACTTTTGAATTTTTATGCTCGCGATTGCCCTCTCAGGCCAAAAGCGTAATGGCAGCATCAATAGTAGGCTCGTGCACGAGGCGCGCATGCTGTACGTGCACACTCCTTAACGAAAATAACAGCTGAGACAGTCCCGTGTGTGTGTGTGTGTGTGTGTGTGTGTGTGTGTGTGTGTGTGTGTGTGTGTGTGTGTGTGTGTGGCCTGGAGGACAGAGGACAGGAGAATGCGCAGCTAATTAATTAAATAATTTGGTTCTGTACCTTTCTCTTCAGCACAGCCGACAAAGGTTTAAGATGGGTCAGTCCTCCTGCATGCTCAGATCATTCCCTTCCCTTGCTTGAAAAATTGTTCCAAAATGAAAGTTCAACCCACATCTTTTTTATCTGTGAATTCAATGCCGTTCGGCGAGTCTCAAATAAAAATTTGTGTGTCTTACTGTAAAAAAATATACCATTAATGTAAAAAAGAAACTCTAAATAAATTATGTTCGCATCCAGAATCGAACCCAGGTCTTCTGCATGGGAGTCAGACATCTTACAAGAATGATACTGCAAATGTTACTAGAGCTACACTCTAGTAACATTCACAGTATCTGTAACATTTATATCCTTGATAATAGCTGAAACAACGTCAAACCAAAGAACGGTTCGGAGCGAAAATGTCTATTTTGTTGCTAATTTGCAGGAACTATCTAGAAGAAAGTTCTACAGAAAGTAGCTAAGGGTCCTCAGAAATGTAGCTAGCTTTGTCACTAGGTGTTAGGAACAGCGACACAGTGGCACTGCCTCTCTCTCTGCTGCTAAAGCTACTGATAGCAAATGCTACGGGCTATGCCTGAGCGTGAACGCGCATGAAGCAGCCTGCTCGACCCGAGCAGCTCTCTTTTTCTGTGATTTTACAGAAAAACAGGCAATCACAGTAAAAATGCCAGGGCTCATTCTACAGGACCAGGGCATTGCAGGAGAATGTATGAAGAAGACATTTATTATTTCTATACATGTTTTGGCTGTCAAACTTCCATAATGCCCCTTTAAGTTAAGACTCCAATAGCGAAACATCATGAAACAAAGTGAACATTTTTTAAATTTTAGGCCAAATTGTTTTCTTTACTAAACCCTTTAATGCCTGAATTGTGAAACTATATTTGTTTTTAAATGGAACGGTTTATGTAATGCTCATTAAACAACTATAAAGTAATCAGGTGTATTTTATTATATAATTATAAAACAGTGATAGAAAACTAAAACAGGCCCTTGCCACGTGTAGTTCCTCGGCCAGAGGTGGACTGGATCTGGCAGGTTTGTGATGAAGGCACTAATCCTGATAATAATAATAATAATAATAATAATAATAATAATAATAATAATAAGTCTGAATGCTTTCACACCAGAATAGGGTTGATGCTAATTTTCAAAACCGTACCTGACATCATGTGCAGACTCCTGGACTGAATGTTGTCCTCAGCTGGATCATAATCAAACACAGAGCCGGGGTTTGTGCGCCACACACGCAGATCTGAGGATATAAACTAAGTTATATAATCTCACAAAGACCGATGGGACTCAAACTGTCTGATCCCAGCTGGTTGTGTCTGTCTCACACCAACAGTCCTCAGAGTAAAGGTGTGTGATCGTACCCGTGATGGTCTCCTGGTCATGCTCGATGGCGCGTCTCCTCTCCATCTCCACCACGCGCCTCTGGATGCCACGGTAGCTGATGTCGCTGAAGTCCTGTGTGTTCTTCTTCACACGCTCTGTCACCAGGTCAGAGGTCGTTGGAGTGAAGCTGCCCTTGCTCTTCTCAAAGTCTTCGTGGTATTTCACCTAAAGAGTACAAATTAAGACCAATGGAAGTGAGCTAGAGTCAGGGTTTACTCATCATGCATGTGAACATGTTAAGTTAGAGCTTTTTAGGAGTAACTTCTTCTGACATTAAATAATTAGAATAGATGCACGCAGCTTGAAAACAAACAACTTACACCAGAGATGATTCGCTGGGTCTCTCTGACACGCCTCATCTCAGGTGTGTCCAGAACGAAGGCAGCCTTGCCCTGCACCTGCTTACGGAAGCTGTCAGAATACATCACCTAGAAGGGACAGGAAGTAGGAAGAACATGCAACATAAAATCAACGTCTCATTGTGTTTTCACCCAAAATCAAAACGTTAGCGTCCACAGCACAAAGAAAGAAATCCAAACGCACAGAAAGTTGCTGGATTATTGATGGATTTCAGACAAATGAATTAGCAGGAAGACTTTTATCTTAATGCAAGAGTTTGAAGAGTTAGAAAATAAATAAAAATTGGCAGAAAAGTTACATTGTGATCTTCAGAGGGAGAGAGACAGGGAAAAAGATGAAGTGGTGCAGTTTGAAGAACAGAAGAGGTTAGCAGCAGCGATGGAATACCACAGCTGGTGGGATTAAACAGTTCTTCTCAAACAGCAGTCTGGATTATTAAGATTAACAAGAGCAGTTCTCAGGTCAGTTAGACAAAGGTTAACAAGAAGTTTGTCATGAAGAACATGTTCTTGCAGATGTTCTGAAGGTACCGAGCTAATGTTCTCTTGGTTCCGTTTGACTCGCTCCATCTCTGGAGTAAAGACCACAGGCGTTCCCTTGTTTGAGCTGTCCTTATACAACACCTACAGGACAGAAGCACAGCAGCCCAGAGGGACAGTCAGACACTCGAGGGAGTCTTTAACACAACACACCTTTCACACATTTGGTCTCTTGAGGCCTGAACTCTTGAAAAAAGATACAAAAGGGACATTTTCAGGAAATATTGAGACCGACTGATATTAAAGAAATTATTCCTTTAATTCAGTGAAATCTGAGTCTAAGAAACTGATTCCATAGTGGGAATGAATCACTGTGTACGACCATCCTGGTAGCTCCAAGATTTCTTTAGAAGGTTCAGACATATATAAACATTAGTCACAGCTCAGCTGAAGATGTCGCTTTTCATTTCCTGGGAAGCCGAAGTTAACGTAGCAAAATGTATCAAGTTTATGTGCAGGAAGCAAGGCTGCAGGTTAGAAACGATTCTGGAGGATTAGGAGGGATGGGAATGGAAGTGAACGGTGATGATGGTAGGGGCGGATCTCGGGAAGCTGCAGTCGGAGCCTTAAATAAAGATGGATAAAGGGGAGACAGAGATAAGTGTGAGAGATGGCAGGAGAAAGGGGGGACTAGTGATGTTCACTCTTGGTTAGGAGCACACATGGTTCGGTTTCGTTCCACTACCGAGCTGATGTGCCTCTGGGTTTCTTTGACCCGCTTCACCTCGGGTAGATCTGGTATCGCTGTGCCTCGACCCAGAGAGTCCTTGTATTTTATCTGGCGAACAAAAATTTGAGGTTTCATGCAGAGAAACAGGAAGAAAAAAATGAGGTAGATCAGTAACAGGTTTTTATAAAATGACACCACAGCAAAAGACCAAAACCAGACACACACTCTTCACCTGAAAAGATAAGCAACACTTCATGTTAGACACAAAGGAGCAGAGTACTGCAGTAAAATTAATGGGAGGAGTTTAAAATGGAAAGTTTTACATTTGAATGACTGAAGGAGGCTCAGGAGGTGTCACGTTGAGGTTAGGAGGCTTGGACCCAAAATGCAAGAACCCAGAACTACACAGGCAGGAGCGGTTGCAAAAATAAGAATCCTTTATTTTTGGAGGAGTGACAAGACAGGGTTATATACACACATGGGCTGGGTGATTAGGGAATTAGGGAGGAGCAGAACGAGGCGGGGGAGGAAACCAGACCTAAATGGGGAAGGAAGCACAATAAACTTAAGGGAGATACAACGTAGATAATCTAAAGAAAGGTGAACTCATAAACCTGAAACTAGAAACACTCTGGGTTAGATATAGGAACTTAAAGAGACCAGAACCAGAGGAAGAGGACATATAATACAGGGGATCTTAATACTGAAAATGGGTAAACTAAGTAAGAGGTGAGTGCCTAGGGGGAACATGAGGGAAACCTGGAGGGGGCTGGGGACCACAGGGACACAGAACATGACAGGAGGATTGTTACGACAGGCTTTTGAGGGAGATGAGATGCTGGAAAAGGAGAACACAGGGTCACTGCGTCAAAGTACCGTGCTAATATTTAGCTGATTGCGTTTAGCTCTCTCCATCTCTGGCGTTTCTGACACTGATGTGCCGTGTCCCACTCCTTCTTTGTAATGATGCTTTGGAAAGACAGCACAGAGGAGTCAGTTTCTACCACATCCATTGTGGATTAATTTTAACTTACAAGAAATGGACATGAGAACAAATATAGAAATGTCCGGGTAAAAAGAGCTAGTCAGGAAAAGGGCAGAGGACAGACATGGATACATTTGTTGGTACCCTTCCATTGGTCACTGGAACAACTTAAACCCAGTGGCCTCCTGCCAGCCAGACATACCTGAAACACCTCCACTGGGAGGCATCCAGTGGGCATTCTCATCAAATTCTTAACCCTCTCAACAAGGAGGAGCAGCAGCTCTACTCTGACTCCCTTCCAAACATCTCTAAGGCTGAGCCAGGCCAACCGATGGAAGCAACTCATTTCAGCCACCAAAGTGAGGATTGGGATGAAAATCAATAGGTACAGTGGTACCCCGTCAATGTTTCACAATTTGTTATATTGCAGCCATTTACTAAAATCAATTAAACACATTTTATTCCTCATTAATGAACACACAGCACCCCAATGACATAAAAACAGAGAGTTATAGAAATTTCTGCAGATTTATTAAAAAAGACAAAGTGAAACATCACATGGTCCTAAGTATTCAGACCCTTTGCTGTCACACATATATTTAACTTTCCATTTCTTCTGCTCATCCTTGAGATGGTCCTACACCATCATTGGAGTCCAGCTGTGTTTGATTCTACTGACTGGACTTGGTTAGGAAAGCCACACACCTCTCTATATAAGAGCTTACAGCTCACAAAGCATGTCAGAGCAAATGAGAACCATGAGGTCAAAGGAACTGCCTGAAGAGCTCAGAGACAGAATTGTATCAAGGCACAGATCTGGCCAAGGTTACTAAAACATCTCTGCTGCATTTCAGGTTCCTAAGAGAACAGTGGCCTCCATAATCCTTAAATGGAAGACGTTTGGGATGACCAGAACCCTTCCTAGAGCAGGTTGTTCAGCCAAACTGAGCTACCGGGGAGAAGAGCATTGGTGAGAGAGGTAAAGAAGAACCCAAACATCACTGTGGCTGAGCTCCAGAGATGCAGTTGAAGAAGGTTGTAGAAAGTCAACCATCACTGCAGCCCTCCACCAGTCAGGGCTTTATGGCAGACTGGCCCGTTGGAAGCCTCTCCTCAGTGCAAGACATGTGAAAGCCAGCATGGAGTTGCCTAAAAGACACCTGAAGGACCGTGAGATGGTGAGAAATAAGATTCTCTGGTCTGATGAGACCAAGATAGAACCATATGGCCTTAATTCTAAAAGGTATGCATGGAGAAAACCAGGCACTGCTCATCACTTGTTCAATACAGTCCCCACAGTGAAGCATGGTGGTGGCAGCATCATGCTGTGGGGGTGTTTTTCAGCTGCAGGGACAGGACGACTGGTTGTAATCAAGGGAACGATAAATGTGGACAAGTAAATGGATATCCTGGACAAGAACCTTCTCCAGAGTGCTCAGGACCTCAGATTAGGCTGAAGCTTTACCTTCCAACATGACAATGGCCCTAAGCACACAGCTAAAGTAAAGAAAGAGTGTCTTCACGGCAACTCTGTAACTGTTCTTGAATGGCCCAGCCAGAACCCTGACTTAAACCCTAGTGAGCATCACTGAAGAGACCTAAAAATGGCCGTCCACCAACGTTCACCATCCAACCTGACAGAACTGGATAGAGTCTGCAAGAAGGAATGGCAGACGATCCCCACATCCAGGTGTAAGAAACATGTTGCATCTTTACCAAGAAGACTCGTGGCTGTAGCTGAAAAGGGTGTTTCTACTAAATACTGAGCAAAGGGTGTGAATACTTAGGACCATGTGATATTTCAGTTAGTCTTTTTTAACAATTCTGCAGAAATTTCTAAATGTTTTTCTGTCAATGTTGGATGCTGTGTGTTCATTAATGAGGAAAAAACTAATTTAATTGATTTTGACAAATGGCTGCAATAAAAGAGTGAAAAATGTACGGGGTCAGACTACTTTCCGTACTCACTGTAAATTGAAAGCTTTTCTTCCTGGCTTAGCTCCCTTTTCACCACAGTAGTCTGGTTAAGCAGCCGCATCACTGTCCACTAAGTCCTGATCCTCCAGTCAATCTCCCTTTCCCTCCTTCCCTCACTCGTGATCAAGACCCAGAGATACTTTAACTCCCCCAATTGAGGTAGGACCTCTCTCCCACCCTAGAATTGGTAATCTAACCTTTTCTGGTTGACAACTATAAAGATTTATGGACTTGATCTTCCTCTCAGCCACTTCACGCTTGGCTGCAAACCTTACTGGCAAGAGTTGAATCATGCATGACTTTACCTAAAAAAATTGAATATTTTGAAATTGGATGACTGCCTGAATCATCTTGGAGTAAATAAAGCTGACAGCCACCAGCACATCACCCAATGGCAGAATGTGCACACAAAACCAGAGGGGTCCCAATATTGAACCCTGTGGAACACCCCAAGCTAGATGGGAAAAATCAGAAGACAAGACCTCCATCCCTACACACCCTATTCTGTTTGTGAGACAGGACTGAAACCAATTTAAAGCCAGGCCAGAAATTCCCATGTAATACTCGAGACATTCGTGACCCACAATATCAACCGAACAAGCAGCATGTACCTGCTGCCATCTTTTGCTAGAAGAATATTATTCAACACCTTCAGCAAAGCTATCTTAGTACTAGTGGTTTAAAACCAGATTGAAAGAGTTCTGAACAGCTATGTTCATTACAAATGCAGTCAACTGACCATAGACACATAGAGAGGGGCCTAAAAGAAGCTGGCGATGTTGCATCTAGCCCAGGTTTTTTAAAGAATGGGTGAATGATCACTTTAAAAATCATGAATTTTTCCATAAGTTGACATTCAGCACATTATAAATGAACCATTTGAAATTATTTTATTAACCATAGTGGGATTTTTCTTTGACCAACAACGTTATCCATGTTTGTGTGTTTAAATAAAAATATCACTGGGAAGAAATTCTGGGGAAAAGGAATGACTTTTAAACGTTGTTAGAATGAAAAGGGAGAAAATCAGCATTAAATAAAAAAAACTGTTCATTTAATGATTGTTACGTTAGTTAAGTTTGAGGGATACTTTCAAGGGGGAAAGTTGCTACATCAAAGTACCGTGCTAATATTTTGCTGATTGCGTTTAACTCTCTCCATTTCAGGGGTTTCTGACACGGATGTGCCGTGTCTCAGTCCTTCTTTGTAATGATGCTATGGAAGAGACAAAACAGTCACAGAAGGTGGTAGCACACTCCAGGGAAGATTAGTTTTAAATTTAGGAGAAAGAGACACATGGAAAATATATAAATATCCAGGGAACAGGAGCAAAGTGGAACAAGGGAACAGGAAATTACAGCATGTTTAGGTGAAAAACCAATTCTGGAAGACAAAACAACAACAGAGGAATGATTTTAAGGACTTGGTGAGTGAACGAAAAGAAAACAAGCCCAAAAATGGTCGGTTTTTGGTAAAAGGGGTTTGTAAGGAGGAGGCTCACTGCATCAAAGTACCGTGCTAATATTTTGCTGATTGCGTTTAACTCTCTCCATCTCGGGGGTTTCTGACACGGACGTGCCGTGTCCCACTCCTTCTTTGTAATGATGCTTTGAAAGAGACAAAACCAGTCACATAAGGTGGTAGAACACTGCAGGGTGGATTCGTTTTAGTTTAGGAGGAATGGAAAAAAAATCATCTGGAAAAAGGGAGGAAATTATAGCCATGAAATCTAAACCAACCAAAGCAGTAGCAAAAACGTTTTGCTCTGCAGGTCTTACAAGGCTAAGGAAATTATTGTTCAGGGACTAAAAGATCTTCGTGAGTTCATTCTCAGTACAAAAAGGAAGGATGTATAGAACGTGGCTAGGATAATTGAAGTATATTTTTAGGGTAGAAAGAGTTTGGGGGTATTTTCAAGGAGGAAAGTCACAGCAGTCATTTTTTTTATCTACCAGACTGATATTCTTCTGGGTGTCTCGGACCCGCTTCACCTCCGGGAGGTCTGGAATGGCTGTCCCTTGACCCACTGATTCCTTGTATTGTATCTGCTCGTTGCAAATGTCAGAAGTACAGAATGAGACAGCTGAAGGTTATGCATAATTCACAGATTAAACTGTGAGTTTTTTATTTAAAGTTTGTATGATGAGGATTATGGATCAGCCATGGACTTAAAGTATCTTTCCGGAGTTTTCCCCTTTCAGAAATTATGTATAATTTTTCAGAAATCCGTAAAAGTGATGATCTCATCATGTAATGTGATACAATGTAACCAATACGTCTTTATTTTTTTTGCTAAGAACACTCCCTGCTGCCCAGGGATCCGTGCAATAGGAAACTGAGCGCCGACCAGAACTAACCAATAGCGTTAGACTACCGCTTACTTACTTCAAGTTTAAGGAATACCTCGGCTGATGCAGCAGAACTTTTCACGGACAAGAAAGTTTCTAAAATAAAAATATGCGAGAACACAACATGACATGAGAATAATACTCGTAAAACAGCGTAGTTTGTCGGCTACAAAAAAACCCGCATCAACGGCCTTTGTGTGATATGCTTGTCAGCCACTAAATGGTGACATCAGACAAGAGAAATACTCCGGAAAGATACTTTAAAGTCCAGATGACGAAAATGTTAACGTGAGAACCCGTTATGTTATTAAACGGGAACAAATTACATGAGAAGTTAGTCCTGGTTTTATTTTTAGATACTGGTTCATGAGTTCAATATGGAGGAAAGAGGAATGATGGGGTCACTCGGAGTACCGTGCTAATGTTCCGTTGGTTACGTTTAACCCTTTCCATCTCGGGGGTCTCGGGCAAAGATGTTCCTCCTCCCAAATCTTCTTTGTAATGAATCTTTGTATGAATGAGGAACGGAAGCAGGAACCTGCGGTTAGCCTGATTTTTATACTGAACGCTATGAGTTTCATTCTCATTTCTGTTATACGTCTGGAAAAATCAGCTTGCGATCACAAATCATCATGGTAAATGTTAAATGGTGTGTTTAAGTATAGTGCCTTCTGGGGTCCTACAACCCCCCCGAGGCGCTTCACAACACAATCAGTCATTCACACACTAGTAAGCTTCATAAAACTATGACACACAACATCATACTTATACCACACAAGCTCTGCAGCAACTAGCATAAATGCTACACTATGAAATTAATTTTCAGGGATTAGTTGCATCATTTAAAATGTGTCTAATAAAGAATTCATATCAGTTTGTTAAAACAAGGAAAGACAGGCTCAAATGGAGGAAACAAGGTTAAAAAAAGAGATGTTATAGAAAAATTAAAAATGATATGAAGTAGATACCAAGCTGAAATTCTTCGTATTCTCTTTAACACGGAGTATTTCAGGCGTGTCCTTTACCGCAGACACTTTGCCCTTTATGTTTTTAAGGTCAGTCTGGTACTGATGCTAGAAGGAGAAAAACAAGAGGTTTAAATGTTTCACTGAGACAAAAACAAGAAGCATCAGAGCTAGAAGAGACAATACTTACAGAACATCCGTCACACATTACTTGATTTAGACTAACAGCACATACACAACAACACATCTTGTAATAAAAAAGCAGTATAAATGACTTAAAGGGACTTTACGGAGTTTTGAATTTTTATGCTCGCGATTGCCCCCTCAGGCCAAAAGCGTAACGGCAGCTTCAATAGTAGGCTCGTGCACGAGGCGCGCATGCTGTACGTGCACACTCCTTAACGAAAATAACAGCTGAGACAGTCCCTTGTGTGTGTGTGTGGCCCGGAGGACAGAGGACAGGAGAACGTGCAGCTAATTAATAAAATAATTTGGTTCTGTACCTTTCTCTTCAGCACAGCCGACAAAGGTTTATGATGGGTCAGTCCTCCTGCATGCTCAGATCATTCCCTTCCCTTGCTTGAAAAATTGCTCCAAAATGAAAGTTGAACCCACATCTTTTTAATCTGTGAATTCAATGCCGTTCGGCGAGTCTCAAATAAAAATTTGGGCATCTTACTGTAAAAAATATATACCATTAATGTAAAAAAGAAACTCTAAATGAACTATGTTCACACCCAGAATTGAAACCAGGTCTTCTGCATGAGAGTCCAACGTCTAAAGCACCAGCGACATCTTTTGTATCTGTAACATTTACATCCTTGATGACAGCTGAAACAATGTTCAAAGAACGGTTCGGAGCGAAAATGGCTATTTTGTTGCTAATTTGCAGGAAATATCTAGAAGAAAGTTCTACAGAAAGTAGCTAAGTGTTCTCAGAAATGTAGCTAGGTTCGTCACTAGGCGTTAGGAACAGCGACAAAGTCGCTGAGTTGGCACTACCTCTCTCTCTGCTGCTAAAGCTACTGATAGCAAATGCTACGGGCTATGCCTGAGCGTGAACGAGCATGAAGCAGCCTGCTCGACCCGAGCAGCTCTCTTTTTCTGTTATTTTACAGAAAAACAGGCAATCACAGTAAAAATGCCAGGGCTCATTCTACAGGACCAGGGCATTACAGGAGAATGTATGAAGAAGACATTTATTATTTCTATACATGTTTTGGCTGTCAAACTTCCATAATGCCCCTTTAAGCTGCATTATTGTCTCATACATGCAGAAATACCACTATCTGGATCAAACTCTGGTTTCAGCAGGAGCTTTTTGTTTTGACTTACAGTGCTGAAGTTCTTCTGGTTCTCACGGACTCTCTGCATCTCTGGCGTGTCCAGCACCGGTACATAGTGAGACATGGTTTTCTCAGCTTCCTCTTTATATTTTTTCTGCATGAAAAAGAAAAATGTTTGACCAGATGGATTCTGAATGTTTTCAGAGGGTAAAAGGCTGCAGAGAAGTGTGTTTGTATTTCAGTTTTACAGCTGGATGCATACCTGGCTGACGATGTTCCTCATCTGCTGAGCGTGGATGATGTCGGGGGTGTCAATGACGGTAGTGTAGCTGGCTCTGTCCATCTCAGCTGTCTGCTTGTACTTGGTCTGCAAATGGAAGCATCGAAAAAAACGTTTCAGCACAAACATCCCTATACATGTATCTGTCTGTGCTTTCTAACACAACAGGACCCTGACCTGACTGAGGATGTCAGTGGCGTTCCTGGCTCTCATAAAGTCAGGGGTATCTGTGGCCAACGCCAACATCCCTTTGCCTTTGATCTCCTGCTCCAGTGCCTTCTTGTACTCTCTCTGTTAACATGAAACATTGTTACACACAATAATTCTGGTTTTTCTACCTAGGAACAACAAGATTTGTACTCAATCATACTGAGGAGGGCTGCAAAACACCTACAAGGGGACAGGGAATGAAGCAGGTTAGCAGAAATGAGGATGCTTGTTTAGGGAACAAACATGGTGACTGAAGAGCAAAAAGTGTGTGAAGTTGTCAAGAAAGCAAGAACTAGAATAAGAGTCAAACCCTTTTTTAACGAAGCTTTGTTAAGAGGGGAGGGGTTTCACTAAGAGCGGGATTAAAGGAAGTCACTCGGACGAGGAGTGTGATGCCACTTCCACCACCTCTCAGTCAGCCGTACCTCACACAGGATTTGAGTGGCATTCTTTGCTCTCAAAAGCTCCGGAGTTTCCTCCAGTGCAGTTAGCCCTTTACCCTTCACTCCCTCCTCTAGATCCTTCCTGTACTCTTTCTACACGACGGAAGAAGAACAGAGAGACTGCAGAGATGGGCACACAGGCAGGCCAGGCCAGGACATACTGACATTTGCAAGTTAAGCTCAAAGTCATCAAAACCTCCTAAAACAAGAATCCTCTGCTACGATGGTTCCTGTGGTTAAGGATGATCATAACCGAGACAGTGGAGAATACTGACGACTTTGGCAAGAATCCCGATACACACACACACACACACACACACACACACACACACACACACACACACACACACACACACACACACACACACACACACGCACGCACGCACGCACGCACACACACACACACACACACACACACACACACACACAATAATCTTCAGTTCATCAATGAAACATGAACAGCAGCAACAAAACAAGAAGTCAACATGAGAGGCTCAGTGCTTCATTCATATATTTGCATGCATGTGTAACAGCTGTACAGAATGACAGATTTACACTAAGACCACAAGCAGAAAAGGTCAGTAAACACATGAGCACAACTTTAGAGTCGTTTTACTGGTAAACACTGAGTAGTTAGAACAGTCAACCATGCAAGAACTGAATTAAATCTCATACATGGGCCCAGAAAAGGCAAAGTGGGAAGGAAATACTTGTCAGATTTTTTTAAAGTGAAAAAAGCAGGAAACCCGGTTGTGATATGGTCTTAGTATGATTATAAAGAATGAGTGAAGTAAATGAAGGAAACAATGGATCGTCCTTTAGTTACCTCACTGAC
The DNA here is from genome assembly GCF_043380555.1 of Nothobranchius furzeri. NCBI lineage: Eukaryota > Metazoa > Chordata > Actinopteri > Cyprinodontiformes > Nothobranchiidae > Nothobranchius > Nothobranchius furzeri. The sequence goes on along the minus strand of NC_091754.1, from coordinate 32,175,769 downwards.
TATTTTGGTGGCGTGTCTGACATGAATCATGGCAGGGGTGACCTCCAAGCCTGAGAGGTTCTTTCCCCTCATGTACTCCTCAAAGTCCTTCTTATAGTCTTTCTATTGGCCACAAAGACAAGACAGACAGGGCTCAGATGGCCACATGCAAGCAGTGCTGATGCACTAGCAGCAACATCAATCATTGTGCTTTTATACACTTTAAAAGTATAGATTTGAAAAAAAATTTTTTTCAATATCCATAGTCATGGTGAAAAGAAAGCCCACCCTCCTGATATTTCCAAGCGTTTGTCTCTGCTCAGATCTAAAGGATCGATTCTATTTTTGCCGGACGCCGGAACAGAGGGCGGCGCACTGCGCCGCACTGCCGGAGCACGGCCGCAGTAGTGGAATTGCTCTGATTGACTACAACGGGACCGATTTTGCTCCGGCGTTCATGTCAGAGCGGAGCGGAGGTAGTGGAATTTGGGGGTAAGGTCTCGTTCAGCATTTCAGTGAGGTTCAGGACTGAACTTTTTCTGGACCATTATAGAACCTGATCTTTTTTCCCAGTAGTCTGTTGTAGATCTGCTGCTGTGTTTGGATCATGGTTTTGTTTAATGACTCAGTTTGATTCAAACCAACTGTTAGACAGATGGACTTGGCTCAGGGACACATGCAAGGTGTTTTATTTGGCCCCAATTGCTCCTCTGGTACCTCATGTTTCAACTTTGCTTCCCTGACACCTCACCTGAAAAGTTTGGTCAAATCACTTGGTGTAAAAATTGATGTTTCACTCAGATTTGTTGATCTCGTAAAAGGATTATTGCAACTCCCTTTTAATAGGGGTTGGTCAGAATATTCTGGTGCAAAATGCTGTAGTGCGTTTTTTGATTGGCAAAAGAAAATTTGAGCGCGTCATTCCAGTCCTGGCTTCTTTACACTGGCTTCCAATTGATTTTAGAGTTAGTTTAAAAGATTTTAATGCAGTGGGTATCTGTTATTTTACGTCAAATGTATTTTTTCTTTTATCGTTTTTATTGTTTATTTTATATTTGTGTTTTAAAGCACTTAGGTTGACTACAGTTGTTTTTAAAGTGCTATACAAATAAACTTGGTGTGGTATGGTATGCTGTGCTGTGCTGTGGTATTGCTTGGTATGTTGTGGTATGTATGGTATGGTACAGTATGATATGATGTGCTATGCTGCGCTATGGTATGCTATTCTATCGTATGGTATGGTATTCTATGGTATGGCATGGTATGGTATGGTATGGTATGGTGTGCTATGCTGTGCTATGGTATGCTATTCTATCGTATGGTATGGTATTCTATGGTATGGCATGGTATGGTATGGTATGGTATGGTGTGCTATGCTGTGCTATGGTATGCTATTCTATCGTATGGTATGGTATGGTATGGTATGGTATGGTATGGTATGGTATGGTATGGTATGGAATGGTATGGTATGGTATGGTATGGTATGGTATGGTATGGTATGGTATGGTATGGTATGGTATGGCATGGTATGGTATGGTGTGCTGTGCTGTGCTCTGGTATGGCTTGGTATGTTGTGGTATTATATTGTATGGTATGGTATGGTATGGTATGGTATGGTATGGTATGGAATGGTATGGTATGGTATGGAATGGTATGGTGTGGCGAGAAGCCCAGACCATCAGCCCTCCATCACTAACAGTTGGAGAGACCAGTTGGCCTTTAAATGCATAGACTGTTATTTATCAAGGGAGCTGTGCATTATGGCTAAAGATGCAACCATTCAAGCCGCACTTATGTAGACTTTTTGTAATTCCTCAGTCATGAACTTTGAAATCTTGACTGGCTTGGATTTGTTCCATTTTTTACATTGGTTTGAGATGAGCTTTGTTGTAAATTAGCCACTTATTTTTACTAAAATAAATGGAAACTGAATTTTAAGATCTGAGAGAGCTCTATGGTTTATTACAATTTCTCGGAGCACTACGGTGCCTGACCCTTGTGTTTTCTAACCCTGATCCTGATGACACACTGACCTGCATGTTTTCCATGTCTATGCTTCAGCACACATGATTTACATTGGCTCCTCAGGAGGACATCAAGTGCTGCAGATGCCTGTTAATCACTCATTCGTTTAAGTCAAGTGCGGTAGCAAGAAAACACTGATGTTTAAAAACGCAACATGGAAAACATGCGGGACAGTGTGCCGTGAGGACCAGGATTGGGAAACACTGCTAGATGAATTGGGTTGCAACAGCTGCTTCTAAGTAGCCTGGTAGTAGAGGACGAGTCTGGCAGGCCAGGCTAGCTTCTATGATCACTGATGTTGTCTTTGCTCCATGGTTTTGTGCTAAACTGCTTTTATAAAGAAGCTCACACAGAGGATGACGATCAGGGTGGACTTTCTTTTTCCTTTTTGTTGTACAAGGACTGACCAAAGGCATTCTCTGGTTTACAACATAAGATGATGCAATGCAAGCTGCTGGGTTAAGTTTTACAGATTCCACAGCTAGTTAAACCCTGATACAGTTTAAAACGATCCCTCCAAATAAATAAATAAATAAGAAGGTAAATATTTACTTTAAAAAATAATGAGTAACTGAATTACAATTTTGCTGTTAAATGAGTCTTTGAAGCAAATTTCAGACCAATTGGGTGAATTAAACCTGGAATTCAAGAAGCTCATCAACAGCACAAAGAAAGCAACAATAAAAAAGCATTTAAGAGTCTTTACATTTGAAAAACAGGGAGTGCCTACAGCTTGTTTTAGCGCAAAGGTGTAAAACAGCATATTTACCTGGCTCTGCAGGTGCTGGGCCTCCTTCGCTGTCACATATGTGGGCGTCTCAAAGTCCAGCATGGGTTTGCCCTTCTCCTTCTCATACTTCTCCTTGTATTTTACCTGGAACAGCCCACAAATATCCAATGTCCAAAGGTGTACGTCAACCACTGTCATGTCATCTACTGCTTTTTGTTTGTTTTTAAAAAAATCTCTTTTGTTCTATGGCCACAGGATTTTATAAAAGCTTTTAAACAACACTCACAGGACAGCAGTCCCATAACAACTATGCTTTTATGTGGGTAAGACGTTGGTTCACCCCCACCCTGAGTTTGGACCACTTACGTTGCTCTGGAGCTCAGAGGCCTCCTTGAGATGGAGCTGCTCTGGTGTGTCGGGGATCATGTGGTAGTGACCCTTACTCTCCTCAAATTTCCTCTTGTAGCGGTACTACAGTAACGTAAGGCAGCTCAGTACAACAGGTGAGAAGAAGAGTGCCTGCATGGATCTTACTCCATCACACAGCACAAAATACCTCATAGAATATTGACTTAAAAAAGTGAAAACAAAAATTCAAGGATAATTAGTAAAAAAAAAAAAAAAGGAGGTGTTTGAGTTAGGTGGTTGTTGCAGGTAAAAGTGAATTATTAGACATCATACGAGGTCAAAGTTCAGGTGGATGAAGACAAAAAATGTCAGTGAATGAGAAGGTAAGGATCACTACCAGATGAGATCTAATGGGAGGATGAATCCATGACAAGGTCACAGGTTTATGTTGACTGTTACTGGTGAAATGGTAAATGGCCTGTATTTGATATAGCGCCTTCTAGAGTCCTGGAACCCCCCAAGGCGCTTTACAACACAATCAGTCATTCACCCATTCACACACACATTCACACACTGGTGGGGATGAGCTACGATGTAGCCACAGCTGCCCTGGGGCGCACTGACAGAGGCGAGGCTGCCGAGCACTGGCGCCACCGGTCCCTCCGACCACCACCAGCAGGCAACGTGGGTTAAGTGTCTTGCCCAAGGACACTACGACAGCGACAGACTGAGCGGGGCTCGAACCTGCAACCTTCCGATTACGGGGCGAGCACTTAACTCCTGTGCCACCGTCGCCCCGTGAAGTTAAGACCTACAGTATACCATCAAACCCAGTGGGAGTGTGACAAGGTTAAAGGATGATGAAGATGAGGACAGTGTCTTACGTCACTGGAGAGTTTGCTGGTGCTCAGGCTGTGCTGCATGGACAGCGACTCGGCCATGTCGGTCACAGGTTTGTGGATCTTCTTCAGGTCACCTTTGTACTTTACCTGTGGGTTTAAATACCAGAGACCAGATTCTAAATGAACACCAAACAGATGTAAGATCAGAATCACTGATCTGAGGAAGGTTTTTCATTCCAGGAAAGCCTGCTGCATCATATTTATATCATCATAAGGTGTGAAAGGCTGGAGTCATGGAGCAGGAAGTGACTTAAGTCCATGTACGATGTGTGATGATGGTGGTTTTACCTCACTAGCCAGGTCATTAGCATCCTTCAAAGTTTTGTAAATTTTGCTCTCCTTCAGGTCAAATTGTGGCTTCTTCCCTTTCACCTCCTTATCAAACTTCTCCTTGTACTTCACCTGGTGGGGTTAGAAAGATGTTACTGGACAGATGAAGACCAGCAGTGGACGTGTCAACAGTTGAAACAGAAACGCGTACTTTACGCAATCCCATAAAAAACATCCTTCTTCCTTTCTGCACCATTTTCCATGCATCTTTGCATTTATGATTACATTTTGCAGAGGTGTGACCGAGTCACTGCTTTGCAAGTCACAAGTAAGTCACAGGTCTTTCCAGTCAAGTCTCAAGTCGAGTCCAAAGTCAGTGATGTGAAAGTCCAAGTCAAGTCCAAGTTCTTAACTTTGAATTTTCACGTCATGATCAAGTCATCTGTCCAACTTCAATTTAATGACGATGATAATAAATAAACTCCAGAAATAATGCTTCATTATTCCAGAAATATGCTCAAGTCAACATCAAGTCAACAGATGCAAGTCGATTCAAGTCGCAAGTCATTGGCTTTCAAGTCCGAGTCACGTTGTAAGTCTTTATAGATTTTATCAAGTCAAGTCAGAAGTCTGACCCGAGTCCAAGTCATGTGTCTCAAGTCCACACCTCTGAAATTTAGCTATCGCTGTGCTAATTGATCCCAGATGACAGACTCTGCTACCATTTGCAACAAAACTAGGACATTGTGGGGGGTCAGCACCGTTTGACCTTTCTGATACCGACTATCATTTGGGATCAGTTGCAGTCCATGCACAACACCAGAATGCATCTTCTACTTCACTAGGATCCTTTGATTTTAAAGATTTCTTTTTCACAGCTGATTTTCTCTTTTAAGGAAAAATGTCCAATTTAGTCTGCATGGCTTTTGTAAGATTGTCTGTAAGTTTGCAGATCTTTGCTGCCACCTAGCGCCTAGATTAAAACGATGCACAGCGGCAGTGATTGCTAACGATGCATCTAATGAAAGATCCAGGGGAAACAAGTCTTGAGAAATCACCCGCAGAGTTACCTGAGCACCTACTGCAGTAAAACACAGAGCAATAAGCCACAGCTCATCAGCAGAAGGATGAAAAAGGCAAACAAAGCTAAAGAGCACAATCAAATATCCAAATGATCCGGTCATTCATGTGACTGGATCATTTGGATCAGTTCCTCGTTGTATATAAAGCTCTTTCAACACTGCAGCGAAATCCAAATCTGCTCCGGAGCCATTCTATGGGTTGGTTGGACGACAGACAAGACAAACACGTAGCAGCAGCCCTTTGGTTTTAGGACACGAGCCTCCTTACATCACTAGTCACTGCACTCATTTTCTTAATGTGGCGCATCAGGGGGGTATCATAGGAAGATGCTCCATGGAGGGAGGTCTTGGCCTCCACCTACAAAGCGCAGCAAGATTAGGAATGAGAACACAAAGACATTATGGAGGTCGAGAGGACAGGGAAGAGATTAAAAAGACCAGTAAGGAGTGAGAGAGTGGAGGAAGATGGACAGGAAGTCAGGTTGGAGGGAGGAATGAGACACACATGATGATATGACCAGTTAAAAACATCTGCTTTCATTAAATCACAATGAGAGATTAAAACATGGATTATGATGCAAGACGGCAAAGGAAGTGCTGTAGATGAGCTGCTAGTTCTGTTTCTAGGCCAACAGGACTGCTGCTAAGCACCGCATCTTCACCAATACTACTCTGCACATTAGCAAAAAAACAAAAAACTCTGACAGCTCTCTATTGTGGGGTGGCTGCCATTGACTGGTTCAAACAATCTAATGTAACCATGAGAGAAATCGACAGCAGAAGATGATTATTGTGAGAAACCGTTAGGACAGAGATGTGTGAGCGATGGATGATGTTTGTTTGTTTTGTTGTACCTGGCTTGTCAGCTGAGACACCTGAGTTGCCAAAGCGATGTCTGGACGATTGATCAGAGAACCTCCGCGGCTGGCCTCTTCACGGGCCTTTTCCCGGTAGCCAATCTGAACAAAGAGACATCGGTGGATCAGAAACACTGCTGTCTGGTTACTGGGTGGAGCTGTAGGGCAATGGGTCACATTCAGTTTTAGTTTGGCGAGAGGCAGAGGTGGACTAGGACCAAAATTCGGCCCTGGCACAAATTGTCGGCCCTCAGTTGGCCCTCCCCATTAGGAGAGCAGTGGGGGTGGGGGGTGTTGCCGCCCGCTGACTCGTTTCTAGGCCGAAAGTGAGATCTAATATGGACTGGGACAGTTAAATTACAAGCAGGGCCAGACCGCAGCGACCGGGAGCCCTGGCCTTCCAGATCAGCTCATTCTCCACGGGCGGAGATCAGCGGGACATTAGCTACATGCTAACTCCTACGTCATCGCTCCACTGCGTTTTTCTTGCTACAAACGCCTGGAAAAACTCTGTTAGCTCTGGGTTACCATGCAGCTAATGTTCTGCAGATCATCGTCTGTGGAGTAGTGTCAGCCCAAGCTGGGCAAGCAGCCCACTTGGCTAAGCGGCCCACCGGGACAGTGCCAGAATGCCAGATAGGCCAGTCCACCCCTGGCGAAAGGTATGTTTGCATGTGTGTAATCTGTAGGAGTCAAGATCAGGTTTGGTCACTACGTAGAAGAGCGGCCTGACTTTAACATTTGAAACAGATTTTAGTCACTAGCTCACCTCACTGATCAGTTTAGCAGCCTGAGTGGCCTTCCTGATGTCAGGACGGTCCACTACGGTAGTGTAGTGCAGGCTGGCTTTGGCGTCTTTCTTGTAGGCAACCTGCAGAAGAGCAGCGTGTGAGCTAAAAACATAGCATTAGCAGCACATTTAACATTAACATCAGCTGATTTCTCTCAGCATGGATGCTGACTAAGTCAACTCACATTGCTCTGGCTCTTTGCCACATCCATCGCATGCTGAACATCTGGTGGAACAATCATTTGGTTGTAAATGGACTTCCCCTTTTCCTTCTCAAACTTCGATTTGTACTCTTTCTGTAAGGAAGAACGGACTATCAAGACACCCAGCAGGGGATCCTGGGTTTATTAATTAAAAACAAACGATGAGAAGGTTTTACCCCACTGACGAGCTTTTTGATCCCCTTGCTGTGGGCGGTGTCACGAGTCTCAGACAGGGTGGTGAAAGAGCCGGACTGCATGGCCTTCTTACTGGCCTCCTTGTATTTGCTCTGAAGAAAAGCAGAAGGAAGTCATGAGCAAACTTTCAGTAAGTTTTTGTAAATGATTTATCAGCAGGAAGATGTTAAACCGTTGTTGTTTGATCAGTCGTACCTCTGATACTAAGGTGCGCACAGCTTTGGCATGGAGAATCTGAGGAGTGTCTAAAACGGGCACGTAGTGTCCCTTTTCCTTCTCGTACTTCTCTTTGTACTTCACCTGCAGAGAGAACACGAGCAACACTTCAGAAGGGCCTTTTTGCAAACTGGAAATGAAATGAACTCTAATATTTGTGTTTCGGAGGAATCAAGTGAAGGGGCTCACTTCGCTGGCCATTTCGGCATTTTTCTTGTACATAAGGGTGTACATGTCATTAGAAACAGGTATCACACAGCCCTTCATCATCTCTTTGTCATACTTGTACTCCACCTGCAGGAGTAACAGTGTGAGAGATCCTCATGTGAAGAGAATCAAACATAAAAAAAAAAATAACCCATCACAACTGAATTAGAACTGTCGACCCACATCGCTCTGCTGCAGGGAGTTTTTGGCCGCATTGACAAAGTCGGGTCTGTCAGTTGTCCAGATCCACTTGTTCTTGGTCGCCTCGTACTTCTTCTTGTAGTCGAGCTAAAAACACAGACATGTTGAGCATTACGTTAGACACTCTGAGCTCAGTCTACCAGATCCCGTCGTCAAAGCTGCTCACGTTGCTGATGTTCTTGTAGGCCTCCTTGGCAGCACGGATCTCATGAGCTTCAGGGTCCATGTTGATCTGGGCCTTGCTCCTCTCATACACCTCCTTGTACTTCAGCTGCAGAATGCATAATAACACATCATGCATTTATGTTGTGGGTTTGGTTTGCTTTTGTGGGAAATGATCAAAGCTGCCTGAGACGTACATTGCTGGTGATCTCCTTGACTTTCTTCATGTGCTGTTGGTGTGGTGTGTCATAAGGCAAAGTGTATGCTTTCGCCTTGGTCTTGTTGTACTCCATCTTGTAGAGGATCTAAGAAGGTTAAAAGAAACAATAGAGGCTCTTAAAAAATCCTTACAACCAGAATATACCGGACAAAACCAAAAAATAAAAGCTTACATCAGTGATCTTCTTGCTGCGTTTGTGAGTTTCATACTCAGGCGTGTCCAGAACCGAGGTGAACTTATCTTTGGCTTTCTCGTACTGCTCCCTGTACTTCCACTGAAGGAGGATGAGCGAACACAACAGAGTCACTCCAGATGTTTGTATCTACTTTATAAAAATCACAATAGCTACTAAAGAATTTTCTGCTCACAGTGAAAGAAAATTTAGAGAAAACTATCCAGCAATTTTAATTCAGTTCCTCAAAGAACATTGAGAATAACAGATGCTAAATTCCTGAATTGGAAGCAAAAATGCTTGAATCAGAATCAATCTGAATACTTAGATTGATTATGCATATAAAAATACTAAAACATAATAGTATGATGCAAGAATATGTTAAGTGGTTTTCGTTTGTTTAGCTTTAATTCTCTGGAAATATCATGAACCAAAAACATGCAACAAGGATCTATACCCATCTGATAATGACTTATTGTTGTGGTGGCATGCACATGTGCATTATTGCATGCTTTATGAGTCACACGCATACACAGGTGAAAGTGAAGTTACCACGACTTGATCCGGAGGGCCATGAATCTAAGCACTGGTCCGTATGAATGAATTAGACTTGATTAGCACGTGCAAGGAGATGTTGCAATCAGAAAAGCTATCTTTGAAAAATTGTTTTATAATGAGAAAGCTAGAAAATGCCTGCAGAAAAACCTTGGTGGACTTGCACATTTTCAGTTTTCCTACAGAGCATTCACCCATCAAGTCATCATGGCTGAAGGCCGTTAACTACCAACAGGCAGGCTCGAGCTGCTGCGCACAAACATCTGCTGCTCCGTCTTCAGCCTTTATCTGCTTGTAGAGTCTGAAACGTTCAGTTATCTTAGAGCTTTTGCTGCTGACTTAGCTGAAGAAAAAAGTAAAATCACATAAATATCAGTGACTTTGGTGCTGATCTCAAATGTTGCTTTTTATTAACTACATTCTAGTGTTAGCGCAACTCTAAACGTGTAAATTATCACGGCTTTGATGCCGTTCCAGACATTTGCTTCATTTTTCACAATAAATGCATCTGTTCCAGGTACAAAAAGAAAAGTGGACGACATGTTTCTGTCTTCATGCTGTCCAACGTTCCTGTTTCTAGTTCTACGTCGGTGATCCGTCAGGCAGAAGTTCTGGTGTGTTTCAACATGAGCTCAAGTTGAATTAATTTGTGAAACGTGATGATAACGGATGAAGGGATTAACAAAGATGAAAGCATGAATCCATAAAATTACAACTTAGTTTTAGTGGATTAAATGGATGGAGAGGAGGATGGGATTTTAATAGGATGACACCACGTCCTGAAACGGCAGGAGAAATGAAGCTCTGATCTATGACTGCAGCCATAAAAGCAGGAGTATTTTTCCTGCATGTTTGTGGACACGCTTCACGGCTCTGATGGTTTACCTTACTGCCCGTAATGGACTGGCAAAGGGCTGTGAGGATGTCGGGGCGGAGCAACTCATTGCAGCCACTCTTTAGCAGATCCTTTGCTCGGGACTTATACTTTTTCTGTTCACATACACGACATACACACATAGCGTGCCATAGGTGAGAATAAAACAAACAAAAAAAACAGGCGCAACACTGGGAGAACTGGAGGAAAACTCCGGACTCCAAGTGTGACTGGTCTGTTCCCCCAGAGAAATAGATATTGCTATTATGAATAAAGCAAAATTTGGTTCTCTCTGAGTGAACAGATACAGATGCTCACTCCACACCGCAGTGCTGCAGTTTGAGTGGCAGTACAGTAACCTGCGAGGGACAAAAAGGGAGAGAGACCGTAAGTGCAGAGTCTAACAGAAGAACCGTCATGCGGCGAACACCAGCAGCAGGTCTGACGACGACCTCATGCACCAGGGTCAGAGGTCTGGACCGACTCTGGGGCAGCGGCTGAGCAGGCAGGCTGGTTGTCCGGCACAACCGGGAAGTTTACCTGGCTCATCTTCCTGTTTTCCCTGGCCAGTTGGTATCTAGGATCATCTGTGGTTATGGTAAACTTATCCTTGGTCTTCATATAATCAGCTTTGTAGAACCTCTGCTCAGAATGTCAGAAGGTGGTTAACAAACAAATATCTGGAAAGCTATGCCTCTGATGTGAGGAGACTTCAGGAAAGGAAGGAAAGTGAAAGGAAGATGTGGAAAACAGTAAACATTTCAGTCCGTTTACATTACCGCGACTCTGAAAGTCCAACAGAGACGCAGAAAAAGACACAAATGTGGTTGAAAATCTGACTGTACCTTTATCAGTACGAGCTAAGAAGACAAACAAGGACTTACCTCGTTGATGAGAGCAGAGGCGGTCTTTGCGGCCTGGAAGAAGGGGGTGTCACACGTGTACCTGAAGTTCCCTCTGTTCTTCTCAAATGAGGCTTTGTATAATCTCTGCAGAAAAAAAGAATAAAGATGGAGAAAACAAACGTCCTGTAAAACAATTTACACACTTTTAATCGAGCATCGATTCTGAAGCAAACTGCCTCATCACCTCGCTGTACAGCGACTTGTTCCTGTCAGCCAGCTGCAGCTCAGGAGTATCCCACACATAGCAGCCGATGCCCTTCAGCCATTCCAGGTCCTCCTTGTACTTCACCTGAACATGTACATAAAAATACACAGATGCAAATATTGTTTAGCAAGTGCATCGTTCTGCCAGTTACGAGTGTAACTCTGGGGTGTAAGTCACTCGTACTCACATTGCTGACGTTGTCGTTGGCCATTTTGCTGAAGAAGAACTCGGGCCGGTTAGGGATGGACTTCCACGTGCCCAGAGAGTTTATGTATTTCTTTCTGTATTTCACCTGAGTTACAGAAATCAAAAGAAAATAAATCAGGGTAATCAAAAAGACTAATTATCCTCAAAAAAAGCATAAACTTTTTAGGTATCCGACCTCGCTGATGTCATCGGTGACTCTGCGGTGGATGGTGATGTCCAGAGCATCCTTGACTGTGTGGTAGTGACCCTTGGAAAGCTCAAAGGTCTCCTTGTAGCGCAGCTGGAGGCATAACGAATAAAACACATGAAACCTTCATCAAAATTTAAATCATTAAAACACAAAAATCTACTTTAAATGTGTAACATTTTAGATTGACATGGACCAGTTAGCTAGCTGAATTCCACACAAGGATGGACGAAAGTGAGTTCAAAGTCAAACTTGAGTTTTCTGATGGGAATACTCACATCACTGGACTGCAGGTAGGCTTTCTTTGACCGGATCAGGAGAGGCGTATCAGCAATAGCAGTGTACCTGTGCTTCATCTTCTCATACTGCTCTTTGTATTTGGTCTGAAGGAGAAGTTTGAGTCGATTCAGTTCTGTACGAGGATACAACACAACGCTCCCGCATAAAAGGCAATCGGTGTGTAATTCCAGCTTCCTTGAGCATGGTTCACAGACTTTAAAGCTAATTTTAAACTGAGGCCAACTAATGTTGAGAAGCCATTCATTTGTAGCCACTTTGGTCGAATTTTGAAAATAAGTCAGTCTGGAATGACTTTCAGCTGCCACCATGTAAAACTCTTGCCCAAAGTCCCCAAAATTGAATGAGTTATAACCATTTATGTATGTGATGAGGTCAGTTAGCTATGGCAGCCATCTTGAATGGCGATCACTCCAAGGGCTAATCAGTTGTAAATGCTTTTAATCAAACTCTCATTAAAATCTGCGCAGTGGTCGGTGTGACATTTTGTTAAAAGTCAAGCAAAGTTGACAAACAGCTGAATTGAAGATTTTTAAATCAAAGATCTTGGAACGTAACGGAATGAAATGACTGTTTTCCACCAAAAGTCATTTCCCCCCTCTCCTCTGACACAGAACTAGTCTGCATGAGATATGGCCTCAAGGTCTCATGCATTTGCTTCTAAACTGCTTCTTTCCAGCTCAAGAGAAGAATGAAGAATGGACTCTCCTTTTAATAAACCAAAGAACTCTATTTTTAATACTGCTTATCAAACAAAGTGATAGTCAATAATAAGATGTGACCAATCTGTGAAATCCAAATATTAATTACTTTATTATAATCCTTTAGAATATAATAAGTAATATGACTTTAAATGTTTCCACTAGGACTTATCTCACGTAGCGTTAAGAGACAACACATTGCTTTACTGATCCAATCAGAATCTGCCAGATCTGACGGAGGCGTGGTTTTGGTGGTGTTTGGTAAATCTGTCATCTTTTCATTCGACCATAAACCAAAACATCCGAAGTATAAAACTATGCCCACGTCATCTTTAACGCCAGTTCAAAGCGTTCGAGAGAAGTTGTCGGAGTGGCCAATCCGTAACTTTCCTCTTCAGCCGAAAGAACCAACGACAAGCTGGATAAAATCTGTTGCTGTTCCAACTGCTGCAACGGTTCCTTTCAGAATAAAAGCTGAACCATCACGACCCCGTTTTGGGTCTCACTAGATGCCAACAAAACTATCGTGACCCGGAAGTTTCTCAAGACTGGTGGTTGGCTGCCGCGGCTGTTCCTACAAGCTTCGGCTCCATAAAGGTCAAACTGGACCTCTACACCTCCTGATCTAGACGGGGACTTCCGCTAAGGGTATGTAGACGACAAATGGCGTTGAATGTGTTTATGAATCTCCTAACCAATCAAATAAAAAGTTGCAATAAAAAGTTCCAATCTTCTTGTTAAACATCACCCACAGATCCATAAGATTGATTTCATATTTCCTATGGAATCTTATGTCTTATGGCTTTCAGCCACTCAGCTCCAAAACTCTGGAACACTCTACCGCCTGACCTCCGCAATATAAACTCCTTCTCAACCTTCAAGTCTCAACTCAAAACTCACATGTTCCACCTGGCTTACTCACTGTAACTGTCCTCCTTCCATCTACTCTTTTTAGTTTATTATCCATCGCACTGCTTTGACTCTACCCTTGGGAATTACTCTTAGCACTTATTTCTTGTTGTTTGCATTGCTTGCTGTTCCTTATATTTTGTCTTGTAGTGACCTTGAGAGCTTTGAAAGGCACTTGAAATAAAATGTATTATTATTATTATTATTATTATTATTATTATTATTATTAAATAACATGTAATTTAACTGATTACATGGACAATCACCGCTGAGCTGTTGGCTGCAGGATCCATACATACAAAATATGAGGATGCAGAAGACTTACATCACTGTAGACCACTTTCATTTTTCTGGCATGTTGATTATCTGGAGTGTCCTTTTCTGGAGTGAAGTGAGATCTTTCCTTTGCTGCCAGGTTTACATACTGGTACTGTAGGAGAGAGGAGTGTTGTGTAAATTAGAAGATGCAACAAATCCATTCATCAAAGGGGTCTTTTGTCTGAACTTGCCTTGTTTGTCAGCTGCTGGGCCCACTTGACTCTCTTGATGTCCACAGAGTCAGGAATGGAGCTAACCTTTGTCATTTCCTTTTTGCTGTGAGCTTTGTATATCATCTAAAAAGATCAGTTGTACACAATGATCTGGAACCTGCTGCCGTTTTCACTTTTAATGTTTTTAAAAACCAGAACAGGTGAACTCACATCACTCATGTGGGTCTTCAGCTCAGTCACACGCTTGTACTCTGGAGTATCCAGGACCACGGTGAAGTTGGCGAGGTTCTTCTTAGCTTCCACTGGGTAGCTAACCTGTAACAGTTAAAAAGAAAAAAAAAGTTTCAAAAATGATAGAAATGATTGTAAATGTAAAAAACTGCCGTCTGAAAGGAAACACCTACCCTACGCTTGGTGATATTGCGGACGTGGACCATCTCTGGGGTGTCGTACAAGAAGCAGCCGACACCTCTAAACCACATCAAATCTTCTTTGTACTTGAGCTAAAAACACAAAACCTGTTTAGATCACATGGTTTCAGAAAAAAGTTACTATTCTCTTTAGTGGATAATTGGGTAAAATTACATCGCTGGTGATCTCGTTGACATGGTGACAGTGCATGAGCTCAGGCGTGATGGGCAGAGAGATCAGCTGGCCTCTGCTGTTGTAGTATTTCTCTTTGTAGCAAAGCTGAAAGGTGAGACGGGAAACAAAAGGCGGGATTATTGGTGCATGCACATAAATAATGACTGCTGTTAGCTGCGTGGGAATATCCGCGTACATCGCTGAGGTTACGCTGGTTACTCTTGACTTGTTTGATGTCGGGAGTGTCGTAGGTTGTGTGGATCTTGTCCTTATGCTTCTGGTACGTCTCACGATACAAACGCTGAGTGAAAAGAGAGATCAGAAGGTCCAGTCAAGTAAAGATATTTCAAAGCGCTTTATGAACGGTGCAGGCAGTGCGTTCACTTACATCGTTGATGATCTTATGAGCCTTCCTTGCAGTGACAAAGTTGACCCCCTCTGGGTGAAGAGTGTACGCTTTAGCCTTCGTCATCTCGTAGGCTTCCTTGTATTTTGCCTGCAAAGTAAAACCAAGAACCGTTAGGATCCTAACACCACGAAGAGTACCGTTTAGTAAAAGAATAGGATGGAACCATGAATGACTTACGTTGCTGGTGACGACGCTGTTTATCTTGACCTGCTTGATGAGCGGCGTGTCGCTGGGCAGCGAGTAACCAGTGGGCATAAACTTCCTGTTGGCCTCTTTGTACCAGCTCTGAGAGACGACAACAAACAGGCAGATAAGCAAGCATCAGGTGTTCAACGTCCTCCAAGTTGCATCAAGTAATCCTCATTCACCTATCCACACAGTGCTTTATGTTATTTATTTGCCCTCTTCATGCATCACATCTATTACTTACAGAATAAGTAGAATACCAGGGGCATTGGGGGTACACTATCTTTAAAGGGCTGGGAATGAAATCCCAAACCTCCAAATGAGAGATACTTCTCCTACCAGGAGGCTACAGCTGCCCCCAAATACAAAATACTGAATCAGACAAAACCTCTGGAAATACTCTCATTTCTTAAAGGTGTTGAACACTCATTTAATACATTTGCAGGGGTCTATGGTAGGAATCAATGCCTTCCAATTCGTACTCAGGGGGAAAAAGCCCAGAAGCTCCTGGATCAGTGCAGACAAGTCTTCTGCAGCAGACAGAAGATTTTGGACTCTTAGTTCCTGATTTTTGGACATATTGCCTAAGATTACATGACAGCAACTCTACCACTAACCCCGTTTGCTCTGCGACATGGCCATTTCATCCCTACAAACAACACAAGCCTGGGGGAGCTTCTGCTGTGTGGTTGAATTGCTAATGCTAATGGTTAGCTTCTGCTAGCCGAGACGTTCAATGCTGTTTCCTGGATGCTGAACCAACAACAGGTCGCTAGCCAAGATGGGTGAGTCCAAGCGACCATTTGATGTAGAGAGGTTGGGCTTTTCAAATCCGAGCATTTCGTCATCTATTTTCTATCAGAAGCTAATGCAGGAGATATGTGTAGGAGACTAGTTTCACGTTCAGCCTGCATGAAAAACAGAGTGACTGTTAACTATACCTCAAAATAATCAATAAAAAATTGTTTTCTGTGTTCCACACCTTTAAATGTTAACAGAATGAATTCCTGTAAAACACAATTAATGTTTCTCATGTATTTTTGTCTATAATTTGTGTTTTCATGAAATTTAGACAAGCTTTTCTTTGCTATGGTCTTGTGCTATTACAACAAACATCCACATAAACAAACTCAACCTCTTCAGAGGACATTTGGTGAATTTTCTACAGTTTATCAGTGAAACAAAGCTCAGTAACTGCTGTGGCAGCTCCGAAAATTCCTGTTTCACACAGCTGTGATGAAAATTGCAGCATTGAATTTGGGGTGTCGCATAATTGTGTGTCTGTAAATCCACAGTGGCATTAAATACTGATAAACATGAACTTACATCACTCTGGATGTGGTTGGCCAAGCGGACTCTTTCTGTATCAATGGTAACAGCTGGAGAGGAGTTGGTGCCCTTGATGTTGGTATTGTAATCGGAACGGTAATGGAGCTGGAAGACAAAAAAAAAAAAAGAGTTGGGGATTTTATGCTTTGATTTTTCATTTAATGTGGGATGCAGTGGAGCTATTTATTTAAATTCAGATAATAATCAACAAAAAATGCACCAAAAAGTTCTTACATCACTCAGGTTCTTAGCATTCTGCTTGGATGTCTCATACACTGGAGTATCCGTCACCACAGTGTAGTCCTTGAAAGCCTGAATGCCTTTGACTCGGTACTTGGCCTGAAATGAAGCAAGAAAATCACAATCATGTGGTGAAAGTAAAGCCAGCTGACAACCAAAATAGGTGCACAAACACCAGTGAACACTCATCTTATTGGACGCATCGGTTTAAAAGCTTATTAGCACAAATAGCCAAACAGCTAAGATGAAGACGGCTCACCTCACTCTGAAGGATGCCAGCCTGCTTCACACGGAGAATCTCTGGAGTGTCCCAGGCGTAACAACCAATACCTTTCAGCCAGTTTAAGTCGTCCTTGTAGAAGATCTGGGGAGGAAAGGTATTAGTTTTCATATAGTTTCGGTTCACTTTAGCTTTAAACGCCAAACACATTTTGTTAGCTTTTGTATGTTTTGCTCTTTTCATACAAACAAAAACAACAAAAGAAATTCTTCTTTTTAAAAATGTCATTTTAAATTAGGTCTCACATCTCTCTAAACTCAAACTTCTAAATGAAACCAAACAGCATTCCACAGCCGCTGTGGTTGCACTCACATCGCTGAGTTGTTCGTTGACTTTGCGGGCTTGGACGTACACCTGCATGTCCGGCATGCACATCCACTGATGCAGATACTTGCGATAGTGGATCCCACTGACGGCAGACTGAGTGTTGCGAGCTCCCAGGATCTCCAGCATGTCTGGGGGGATGTGGTTTTTGGCTTTGGTCTTTTCGTAGTTGGCTTTGTACAGACGCTGTGAAGATGAACAGAGAGGTAGACTCCATTAAATCCAGTATTGGGAACATTACTTTTAAAAAGTAATTAGTTATAGTTACTAATTACTTCGTCAAAAAGTAACTCTGTTACTTACAGAGTTACGAGATTATAAAAGTAACTAATTACCAAGAAAAATAACTACTTAGTTACTTTTTTTCATTAAAGAATGCAAGACAAATGGGTTAATTAAACATACTTAATTTACTATAAATTACTACAATAGTGAAATATAAATGACAAACGACTGGAACATAATAAAATGTATGTCCAAATGATTTTTATAAACCTGAATAATTTAAATAAATAAGCACTTAACAGGAGGAACTACTAACAGGAACATTACACTTATCTAGACTATTAAAAGGTCACTGTGTGATATTTAACAAGACCCCAATCAGCTAAAATTTAAAATTGCAAATAGAAACACCTGTAAAGGTTCCTGAGCCTTTAAATGGTCTCTCAGTCTAGTTAAATTACAGAAATAAATGTAAGTTTGCACAGTATTTTAATTTTTCCAGCTTCACATAATTATGTGTTTTTAGTAGCATTTCTGTTGCTGCTAATCTAGTAATGGTTAAATAAATAAATAAAATCTTTTAAAATGACACTAGAAGAGGCACAAGCCTGATGGAGGACTTACATTTACTAACTTGGGTCAGACCCAACCACAGGTAGCTGAAGCTGGGTGGTAAACACACACAGGTAGTTCTAATAACACCTGAGCTCCATGACGTCTGAGACTGATGTATCAGTGCTACAGCGGGACTAAAGACATGATCGAGAACGGTTACAGCTGGATGATCTAGGAAGGTAGAAGATTGTGACATCTGAGCCATGAACAGGTGAGCGGACCTTCAGGATGTCACGCTAAGAAGGGCACAGCTGCAGTTCCACACCTGCAGCCGTAGACTAATCATCACATCTTCCTCGTTCTTCACGGGCCGTGATGCACTTGGATGAAAACATCTGCCTCTTTAGCTCCTGATCAGCTAATGACAGCTTCAACACACCGCGCTGCTTAACGAACGCATTTCCTTATCAGTAACAGAAACAACGTTTTGATAAAAGAAGACGGTAATTAATTAGTTTGCTCGTTACTGAAATTTTTTTAGTAACGCGGTTATTTTAAATTGTGTTATTCCCATCACTGCTCTGTTGCGTCTACAGCAGGCAGTGACAGTGAGAACACTGAGGGTCTCTGCCCACCCGGCCAATCATCATCGTGTTTGTAAGTGTGTTACCGACACCTCTCTCTCCCTGGCTGCAGCTGAAGTGTGGCGGTCAGAAAGCCTCACACTGTTGATCAACGTTCGACAAGCACATAGTAACGCACAACCTTCTGTCCCCAGTAATGGTAACAGCGTTGCAACAGTGGGAAAAGTAATTAATTAGATTATTCCGTTACCTAAAAAAGAACGCCGTTATTCCCATCACTGATTAAATCTACAGATCTGCATGTTTGTTTACTGAACTAATATTAGAATGCAAATAAAATAAAACAAACACACAAGGAATTTATATATATATATATATATATATATATATATATATATATATATATATATATATATATATACTTTACTCACATCAAGGACCAGTTTTCCAGCTTTGACACAACGAGCAGTGGCGGGATCATCTTCAAGTGACTTTGGCAGACTGTAGAGGGCTTTGAACTTCTCATAATCCTCCTTGTACTTCACCTAAAGGGGTAAAGAAAGTAATTTTGTTAAACTTGTTTTAAATTCAACAAACACTCAGAGGATGGTAATGTGAGAATTAAAAGTGGGACTCACGTTGCTGAGAACAATCTTCTGCTGTTTGGCGTGTTGCAGAGCGTTGGAGTCAGCTGGGATTTTGTAGCCCTTTGCTTTGATCTTGTCCCAGGCAGCTGTGTAGTTTTTCTACAGATAAGAAAATATTATTAGAAACACGTCACTGCATCTCGAAACAAGAAACAGCCCAAATTCTTTTGAAGATATATGTTTGCTCACGTTGCTAAAGAAGTGTTTGAAGTCGTGGCATCTGGCGTAATCGTGGGTGTCCAGGATGGTGGTGTACATGTGCTTCTCCTTGTGATATGCCTCCCTGTAGTTCAGCTACAAACCACAATTCAGGATTATTAGAAAATTATTGTTTCCCTAAATATTATTTATGTTACTCAAATGCTCACTTACGTCACTGGCCCAGGTGTGACCCAGGACAGCAGTCACATAAGCAGGGGTGTCAGTCACAATGGAGTAATTATGGAATTCCTTCTTGGCGTTTGCTCTGTATTTAAGCTGTTGGGATATTTAAAACAAACAAATGATCACTAAATCAATCAACTGGGCTCCAATGAGCCATATGGCGTAAGCTTTCATGGTGCTACTCACGTCACTTTGCAGCTCATAGGACTTCTTGGCACGAAGAATCTCTGGTGTGTCCCAGACGTAGCAGCCGATACCCTTCATCCAGTTCAGGTCATCTTTGTAGAACACCTATCCAACGATAATTGTTCAAAAACCATGAAAATGTGAAATTAGAGAGAAACTTTTACTATTGTTTTAATGTAATTTTTTAAAATTATTTATATTTCTTTAGTTTGTTATTCTACTGTAGAAAGTTCAGAGTGCAGCTATACTGCCTGAAACTCCAACTTCAAAATGCTAAAATGTCTTCTGTTTGACCAAAATCCTGCTGTAGTCTGCAGGGAAACTTCTTGCAATTTCTCAGCATGTTTTATCTGTCGTACCACCACCAAAAGCCATTGCACTACTCCTGATTGGCCCAATTTTTGTTGTATAATTTGCAGATTTTCTAATTAGTTGCAAAGCTGAAGAGCTTAAAATAAAAAACTCACGAGAGAACTGAAACAGGACAGCAAAAAGGGTACAGATTTCCCACAAGTATACGTCTACACACACATACATCTATGAATATTTGCTCAGTGTATTATTTTGAGACCAGTTATGTTTTGAACATACGTAAAACGTTTTGTTATGCATCAGAACAAGCATGAACCCTAACCCTACCCTAACCTGAAAAGCAGCAAAGTGTGATTATTTTAAAGAACCTCAAGCAATGGCTAGCATGGAGATGTAGTTTACGTAGGTCTATAATCTGTCCTAGAATATTGCACAGTAATTAAGTCCAGAAGAAAGACCTACATCGCTGAGAATCTCATTGGTTTTTCGGGCCCGAATAGCATCCTCCTGTTCCGGGTGGCAGGTCCACTGGTGCAGGTGCGTGCGGTAGAGCACGTCGCTCAACATGTCCTGGCACCGCTTGGCTACCTGGTTAGCGATGATGTCAGAGGGAAGGTGGATCTTGGTCTTGGTCTGATGGTAGTCCTTCTGGTAGATTCTCTGTTAGAACATACCGGTACATTATTAGGACAGAAAACAATGAAACTATCGGCTTTAATGGAACTTTAAAAAAACGTGCAGTGTCTTCTGGGTTAGTTGTCATGCTGGTGTCATGTTTCTTTATAGTTTTTTTCATCAATTTGAGAAAAGCTATTTTTTCTGTAGACTGTGGAACAAAGATCAATGTTATTTAAACATAGCTGTCTCACCAGTCCCTTATTCTTCTCCTGTTGTCCACAGCGCATGACCTCTGGGAAGTCCACTAGGGTTCCAGCCATGTAGTGACCTTTGACCTTCTCATGTTCTTTCTTGTACTTGACCTAGAGTCCAAAGATAATTACAGTCTACATTTCTTGTATATATTCCAAAGAAAACATGCTAAAAGGACACTTTCTAAACATTAGGAGTGATGACACTTACATCACTAGCAATCTCTCTGCCTTTTTTGCCGCTGAGCAGAGGGATGTACTCATGGTTCAGATGGTAGCTTGTAGCCTTGGATGCATCCCAGTTGGATTTGTAGAGTTTCTGAAAATATGAACGATAATTGGTAAAGTTAAAGACGATAAATAAAACGATAGCACACATAAAAATGAACAAACAAATATTTTCCATTACCTCACTGATGTTCTTAGCCATCTCTCTGCTATGGGCCAGTTGAGGAGTATCATCCGAACCAATGTAATGACCCTTTTCAGCGTTGAAGGTCTCCTTGTATTTCAGCTGCGGTAGAAAAAATACATTGTAAATGTAACAACTTCCTGTGAGAATTATTTAGCATCTTTGAGATCAACTCCTTAGGAGAGCAAAGTGCTGAATAACATACGTCACTGAGGTTGGCAGCATTTATTTTTGCCAAGACGATCTCTGGACGGTCCACAATCAGGGAGAATTTTCCAAATCCTTCTTTGGCATTTTTCTGGTATAGTCTCTGCACATAAAATCAAAGCAGTACGGTTATAAAAATGTGTCTGAATGAGAATCATGTGGCCGAAAACAGAGAAAAGAATCAAAGGCAGAAGGTAATGGGAACCGTACATCATTGAGAATTTCCTGGGCCTTCCTGACTTTGACGTGGTCAACAGATTCTGCTGCCACCCAACCACAGCCGCGGATCCATTCCAGATCAGCTCTGTACACGTTCTGCAGACAGAAACAATAATATTTAGACAAGAAAAAACAAAGAGTTGACAAGATTTTACTGACTTCTAAAAAAATAAGTCACTTACATCACTCTGGAGATCATAAATTTTCCTGGCCTGCACCACATCGTTGGAGTCAGGCAGACAGGTCCACTGGTGCAGGCGGGTTCTGTAGTTGAAGTCGTTGACTTGGATCTGGCATTTCTTGGCCAGTTCAAGGTTCAGCATGTCTGCTGGCAGGTTGAACTTGGTCTTGGACTTGTTGAAGTCCTTCTTGTACAGAACATCACTGGCGATCTTGCCCGAGTTCAGAGCCAGCACGATAAGAGGATCGTCCAGAACGCTGAGGGCACCGATGTGGTGACCAAGCTGTTTGCGGTATCCCTCTAAGTACTTGTGCTACATGACAAAAAAAAAGACCTGTTACTGTGTTCTTAGTTAAATAAAACAGATTGTATACTGCTGTCAATATGAAGACTCACTTTACTCTGCACTTTAGTCGTATCGATGCATTGTTTGATCGGTACAGCATCACCAGGCATGAAGTATCCCGTGGCTTTCACCTTGTCCCATGCTTCGGTGTACAGTTTCTACAGGAGACAAAAACCACTTAGCCTATTTTTCACAATGCAATGTTTCTGTAAACACTGGGAGTGTAAGGTCTTACTGGGTGGATGTTTTTAGCCACCTCTCTGGCTGTGGCAAGACTGGGAGTATCTACCAGAGAGTATTTAGTTTTGTCCTGGTGCCACGCTTCACGATACTTGGCCTGAAAATAACGAGAAATCCAAACTCAGTTATCAAAACTACAAATAAATCTGCAACAATATCTCTCATAATCCTGCAAAAAGACATCTACGTTTCATTTTAGTTTATTAAAAATACTCGCCTCATTCAACACATCAGCAGCATTCTTGGCACAAGCAAAGTCAACTCTGTCCACAGGAACTGTGTATTTCTGCTCATCCAATTTAACTCGGTAGCCTCTCTGTGTGAAGAAAATATCAAAATCAATCAAATCAAAGACACTTTATTAATCCCAGAGGGACATTAGAGTTTCAGTACACACAATTCAGAGATCAGACATACATGGGCAAGACATATGACAAGAATTGGTGACTGTGGTCATTCGCAACCCTGAGTCGCGCTATTTTAATGAGATCAGAGGGGTTTACATGAGGATTGGTTCAGGTGGAGGGAAAAAAAGGCACTTCAGAGTTACTCTCCAGCAGGAGGGCAGCTTTGCTATGCAAAACAAACAAACAAAAAAAAAAACACACCTCAAACAGATATGTAACAGACTTCAGACAACACAACATAGGTGTCCACTAGGTGGGGTGGTGTGTTGGGACTATCCCCACTTCTGTTCCTGCAGCCACGATGAGCAGCGTGTGTCACCTCAGTGTGGATAGGGGGAGGAGCATTGCGGGTTGGAGGGTTGCAGTGACCCTGGAACGTTTCAGCGGCCTTCCCGCAGTCCCACCCAGATTGGGAAAAGATACAGAGTTGAGTTGCCATAGCGACATCACATTCCACATATCTTCTGGAGGAGTTTTCGTTGGAGCCTTGCAGGCTCAAGGACGCCAGATTCTGATTAGAAATTGTTTTGGGGCCAGACAAAGATAATTTCCTCTCTGTCTTACAGTTTGTTGGTCCTCAACCTCTAAAAATCCCAATAATGAACATTAATCTATCCCAATCCGTGCTGATTCGTCCACTCTATCCTTGATGGCATCCATCTTTTGTGCCAAAGAATGAATCTCCGCCAAAGTCCCAAGCTTACGATTCATCTCGACAATTATGTGAGTCTGTGAATTCACAGCGCGGTGCAATCCATCTCTGAGATCCGGGATCAGGCCAATATTCCTCGACAGCTCGTTAATTTTCCGGTAAGCCAGGTAGCCTCCAAGGCCAATGAGCAGGAAACCTGACACCAACACCACGAATATCCACACGTCTTCAGAGTCCTCCACAGACAGCTGAGATAAACAAATCAAGTTCCACTGTTTCCAGGAGTCCATGATGTGTCCAACTGGGTCTGTCCCGGCGGGGCATCCGGGAGCCCCTTCTCATCGTTGAAAAATTTTATCAATCGCGTTGAGAGACCAACTGACAAGATCCATTTAAGTGAATTTATATAGCTTTAAGATCCAAAACAACAAACACTCCTAACAAATAACCAAGATGTTTCTTGATTCAAGTGTACTTACATCAGCGAGGATCTTCTGAGCATGCTTCACCTTCATAACATCCACACATTCATGTGGCATCCATCCACAGCCACGTATCCACTCCAGATCAGCTTTGTACACAGCCTGAGGGAAGTAAATACATCACGTTAAACAGAATGTGGGACATACTTTACCTGATATTTAAAGGGATAAAAATAAAAAAAAATGTATACTTACGTCACTCTGAAGGTCATAAATTTTCCTGGCTTGGACCACGTCGTTGGAATCAGGCAGACATGTCCACTGATGCAGATATGTTCTGTAGTTGAAGTCATTCACTTGGATTTGACATTTCTTAGCAAGCTCCAGAGTCAGCATGTCCGCTGGCAGATTGAACTTGGTCTTGGACTTGTTGAAGTCCTTTTTGTACAGAGCATCACTGGCGATCTTGGCAGAATTCATAGCCAGCATGATGAGAGGGTCGTCCTGGACACAGCGGGCGCCGATGTGGTGGCCGAGCTGCTTACGGTATCCGGTTTTGTACTTGTACTGAAACAAAGGAGGCAAAGGAATAAAAGAAAACTCAGCACTCAGCATCAACTATAAATGTGATGGTCGTTCACTACCTACATCACTAATGATGTCTCTGGAGGCTTTGGCTTTCAACACAGAGATGGCATCCTCTCTGACATTGTAGGCTTTGGCCTTCTGGTCATCCCATGACTTTGTGTACAGTTTCTGTTCAAAGCAAGAATAATAGTTAGAAAAGTCCATGCTTGGTACCAATTTCAACCTAAAATACAATAAAGATATAACAGTTATTACAGAGGTAGTAATAATGCAAACTCACGTTGCTGATAGTAACAGCGTTAACCTTGGCCAGCTCATAGGGGGGGATGTCAGGTGGTATGTGAATGACGAGCTTCTCCTTGTCCCAGACCTCCCTATATTTCCTCTGTCAGAGACATTAGACATGAATACTGGTATTTATACAGATTCCTCAGCTGCACAAATAATCAAACCCAATATTGGTCTAAAGAAATGAAAGAATTGTTTCTGTGATGAGACTTTACCACTCACATCACTGAGGTTGTGAGCATTTTGCTTGGATAGGACAATAGCCGGGAGGTCGACGGCGCTGGTGAACTTGACAGTGCTTGGGTGCTGGCGGTAGAGTCGGTCATTAAGGACAGCCTGTGCATTTTTCACTTTGATGACATCTACGGACTCGTGTGGTGACCAGCCGCATCCTTTCAGCCACTCCATATCGGCTTTGTACACAGCCTGTAAACAAGCAGAGGAGAGGGTTTTTAATGTTAGATACTTTCAGATGTTTAGTTAAACTCTTTAAATGAAGATCAGTGTAACGGAATGAAATGACTGTTTCCCCCTCTCCTCTGACACAGGACTAGTCTGCATGAGATATGGCCTCAAGGTCTCATGCATTTGCTTCTAAACTGCTTCTTTCCAGCCCAAGAGAAGAATGAAGAAAGGACTCTGTCCTTTTAATTAATCAAAGAACTATATTTTTAATAAAGCTAATCAAACAAAGTGTTAGTCAATAATAAGATGTGACCAATCTGTGAAATCAAAATAGTAACTACTTTATTATAATCCTATAGAATATAATAAGTAATATGACTTTAAATGTTTCCACTAGGACTGATCTCACGTAGCATTAAAAGACGACACGTTGCTTTACTGATCCAATCAGAATCTGCCAGATCTGACGGAGGCGTGGTTTTGGTGGTGTTTGGTAAATCTGTCATCTTTTCATTCGACCATAAACCAAAACATCCGAAGTATAAAACTATGCCCATGTCATCTTTAACGCCAGTTCAAAGCGTTCGAGAGAAGTTGTCGGAGTGGCCAATCTTCACCCAAAAGAACCAACGACAAGCTGGATAAAATCTGTTGCTGTTCCAACTGCTGCAATGGTTCCTTTCAGAATAAAAGCTGAACCATCAAGACCCAGGTTTGGGTCTTGCTAGATGCCAACAAAATTGTCGTGACCCAGAAGTATCTCACAGACTGGACTGGTCGGCAACCGCTGCTTTTCCTACCGGCTTCGGTTCCAGAGAAGGTCAAGCTGGACCTCGACATTCCTGATCTAGACGGGGACTTCCGCTAAGGGTACATAGACCGACAGAATGGCGTCGAATGTGTTTATGAATCTCCTAACCAAAGCTTAGCGCGAAGACATCACCTTCAGTTCCTATCAGAACTAATCGTTTCTTCGGATTTGTTGGTTCTGAGCAACATTCCACACTACACCATTCTCCGTCTCACTTCACCTTAGTTACACCATACATTTAGTGTTAAAGTTAGTCTAGTTTAATTTGCTTAGTAATACATTTTTAAACTTTTAAAACCTGACTCTCTCTTCAGTTGTCTCTGAATTAATACGAAGTTGTTTTCTAATCTCTGCAATAAAAAGTTCCAATCTTCTGGTTAAAATAACCCAACAGATCCATAAGATTGATTTCATATTTCCTATGGAATCCTACGTCTTATGGCTTATTAAATAACATGTAATTTAAATCATTACACAGAGGAGAGGGTTTTTAATGTTAGATGCTTTCAGATGTTTAGTTAAAACTCTTTAAATGAAGATCAGAGACCTGATAATGTTTGAAACTACAAAACTAAGCATAACATGTACAGTACAAGATTGCTACTGGTCCAAGCCTTAACTAGATATACTCACATCGCTCTTCAGGTCATAAGCCTTCCTGGCCTGCACTACATCAGTAGAGTCTGGAAGACAGGTCCACTGGTGTAGGTAAGTTCTGTAGTTGAAGTCGTTCACTTGTTTCTGGCATTTCTTGGCCAGTTCAATCGTCAGCATGTCAACTGGGAGGTTGTACTTGGTCTTGGTTTTGTTGAACTCCTTCTTATAGATGTTGTCACTGGAGATCTTGGCTACATGAGCAGCCAGCATGAGCAGTGGGTCATCTTTAACGCTGAGGGCACCGATATGATGGCCGCACTGCTTGCGGAATCCAGCTTTGTATTTGTACTGGAATTCATATAAAAACATTTTCATCAATTGCATTGTACCTTGTGTGAAAACTATTCAAATTAGCAGGGGAATTTAAAACAAAAAGCAACAAAGTGAGAATAAACTTAAGTGGGGTCGGCATAAAAGAACTTACATCACTGACGATATCACGGGATGCTTTGGCAGCTAAGACAGAAACTGCATCTTTGGGCAGGAAGTAGCCCTTGTTGATGGTGTCAACAAAACCTTCACGATAATATTTCTGGGGGAAAAAAACAAAGGTTGCTGTTAGGTTTGTTATATGCTCTAATGTTTTTCTCACTGGCTTCTGTTTTATTAGCAAACACAATAGTGTAACAGTTATGATTATAGTCCTTTAACGTGCTGTATTACCCGACTAGTGTTGAGTTTATTCTGCTGGGCGAGGACGATCTCAGGTGTGTCGGGCATGATGTGGAGGTTGGTCTTGTCATTCTCCCAGGCCTCAACATAAGCTTTCTGAAAGGAAAATGTGAAAAACAAAGTATTATGAATATATATATACTTTCAGAGAGTTTGTTTTAAAGCCCCTGGACACAGTACAGTAGGGCGAAGCGCTGCTCTTTGTACCTTGTTCATAATCTGGGCATTGGCCTGAGCGAGAGCATATGGCATGTCTGATGTTTTGGCAGTGAAGTGGAATTTGCTGGGATGCTGGCGGTACTTCCTGTCGCTCAGAATCTCAGCTGCTTTCTTGGCTTTTTCCACTTCCAGGGAACCTATTGGCACCCATCCCATTCCCTTCACCCATTCCATGTCCGCCTTGTACACAGCCTATATGCCAGAGGACAGGAAAGCAGCCCAACTAAGTCTTTTCAAAGGCGAAAAAGAATAATGCAATTTTCAAACACATTCATGCTCACATCACTCTGGAGGTCATAAGCCTTTCTGGCCTGCACCACGTCGTTGGAGTCAGGCAGACAGGTCCAGTTGTGCAGGCGGGTTCTGTAGTTGAAGTCGTTGACTTGGATCTGGCATTTCTTGGCCAGTTCAAGGTTCAGCATGTCCACTGGGAGGTGGAACTTGGTCTTGGACTTGTTGAAGTCCTTCTTGTACAGAACATCACTGGCGATCTTGGCTGAGTTCAGAGCCAGCACGATGAGAGGATCATCCTGGACGCTGAGGGCGCCGATGTGGTGACCAAGCTGTTTGCGGTATCCAGTCTTGTACTTATACTGTCAAGAGACAAATTATACAGTTACCATTATAAATGTAAACATGATACAAAATGCGCAAACCTATACATATGATACACACATCACTGATGATTTCTCTTCCGTGTTTGGCTGCAACAACAGAGACCGCATCGGGCTTCATGTTGTAGCCCTTTCTGAACATCTTCTCTACAGCTTCTCTGTAGATTTTCTGAAGCAAAAAAGACGACAGAGACACAAATCACTTAAAAACTGCTGAGGATGTCTAAAATAAACCATAACACTTAAGACGTACGTTGCTGATGTTATAAGCGTTAACTTTGGAGAGCAACAGTTCAGGAAGGTCAGGGGTCACATGGGTCTTAAGTTTGTCTGCTTCCCATGCAGAAATGTAGTTTCTCTGTGGAGAGAAGCAGAACAACAAAATTAAAACCTCAGACAGGAAACATCAAGAAGATTTATACAAAATGAGCCAAATAGCAGATTGAGATTCACCAGCTCCCTACCTTATTAATAATTTCAGCATTTGCTTTGGCTAAGACCATGGGCATGGCAGTCATATCAGATCTGAACTTGAATTTTTCTGGTTTCTGCTTATAAAGGTGGTCACTGAGAATCTTTGCAGCATTCTTGGCTTTCACTACATCCAAGGAACCAATGGGGACCCAGCCTACACCAACAACCTCATCCATGTCAGCTTTGTACACAGCCTGGGGGGAGAAAGAATCAAATATGAGATGACGCATGCAAACAGTGGCACGGCACAATAAACTCAATCTGTGACAAGGGAACCTACATCACTCTGGAGATCATAGGCTTTCCTGGCCTGCACCACGTCGTTGGAGTCAGGCAGACAGGTCCAGTTGTGCAGGCGCGTTCTGTAGTTGAAGTCGTTGACTTGGATCTGGCATTTCTTGGCCAGTTCAAGGTTCAGCATGTCCACTGGGAGGTGGAACTTGGTCTTGGACTTGTTGAAGTCCTTCTTGTACAGAGCATCACTGGCGATCTTGGCTGAGTTCAGAGCCAGCATGATGAGAGGATCATCCTGGACGCAGCGGGCACCGATGTGGTGACCAACCTGCTTACGGTATCCGGTTTTGTACTTGTACTGGTAAAATGATAAGAAAATAGTTCAAGATATAAGTAGAATTAGTTTTATTTTGAAAAATTAAGAATCAGTGACAAAAACAGATCACAGTAACATCCCAATGACTAACTGTTAAATCCTAGAAACGTTTTCTATAAAACCCTTTTTTAATTTGTCAAAGGCAAATAATTATAACCAAAGAAGCAGACACATGGCACAATACAGGCAACTCACATCACTGATGATGTCCCTGGAGGCCTTAGCTGCCTTGACGGAGACGGAGTCTGGAGGAAGGAAGTAGCCTTTACTGATGGTCTCTTCAAAACCTTGTTTGTAGAGTTTCTAGAAAAAGGAAAGAAAACAAGTGATTTGGAAGAACTGTGCTTTATCTGAGTCACGTGATGGTAATTCTTACATTTACATATTTTCTCTCAGATGTTCATATTCAGAGAACCTATCACAAAGAACTTATAGGTATAATCTGACTAAAAGGTCAAGTCACTTAATCAAAACAAGTTAACAAAATTACGTTAAATAACTTTCTAATTATTGTATAAATGATGGTAAATACATAAAAGATGGTCACAGCTGCATGACAATAGCCGCTCTTGCTGTGAGAGCTACAGCTAAGAGCAGAAATGGGTTAGGACAGACTTTTTATATCTATTTTCTTTAGTTGCAAACTGAAATGAGACTAACCTTGCTCATGTTGAGAGAGTTTTGCTGAGAGAGGACAATCTCAGGGGTGTCAGGCATGATGTGCAGTTTGGTCTTTTCGTTATCCCAAGCCTCGGTGTACAGGCGCTGCAAAAATTCAAGCACAAGTTGTCAATTTAAATAGAATATTTTTGACCAGGAATAAACATAACTTTTTAAAATCAGTTTCACCTTATTCATTGTCAGTGCATTACTCTTGGCCAGCACAATGTTCATGGCATCTACTGGACTGGTGAATTTAACAGTGCTGGGGTGCTGGCGGTACTTCCTATCACTCAAAATCTCAGCAGCCTTCTTAGCTTTGTCTACGTCAAGAGAGCCAATGGGGACCCAGCCCAGCCCTTGGAGCCACTTCAGGTCAGCTTTGTACACAGCCTGAAGAGAACAACAGCAGACTGTTTGATTTTCTTTGTTTCACCAAATCAGAGATGACCGTATATTAAAGTAAAACTAATGCTTACATCACTCTGGAGGTCATATGCAAGTCTGGCCTGCACCACGTCGTTGGAGTCAGGCAGACAGGTCCAGTTGTGCAGGCGCGTTCTGTAGTTGAAGTCGTTGACTTGGATCTGGCATTTCTTGGCCAGTTCAAGGTTCAGCATGTCCACTGGGAGGTGGAACTTGGTCTTGGACTTGTTGAAGTCCTTCTTGTACAGAGCATCACTGGCGATCTTGGCTGAGTTCAGAGCCAGCATGATGAGAGGATCATCCTGGACGCAGCGTGCACCAATGTGGTGGCCAACCTGCTTACGGTATCCGGTTTTGTACTTGTACTAACACAAATGAAAAAACAAAGTAAAATGATGCAATTACTGGCAAAAACTGCACGTTTATGTTACAGTTATCTGCTACGTTTTTATTGCTACGTAAAATGCAACATGATTTACATCACTGGCGATGTTCCTGGATGCCTTGGCTGCGATGATGGATACAGCGTCATTACGCAGATCGTAGCCCTTCTTCTTGGAATCTTCATTGGCTTGTTTGTACCTTTTCTGTAAACAAATCCAGATTAAATCAATTTGTATATTTATTAAAGGTGATACATGTTTTTACCATACTGGTAGAGTCTTTCATACCTCACTATAAATGACATTGTTGGCTTTGGCTAGTAGAACGTCCATTGCGTCTGGCATGATGTGGATCTTTGTCTTCTCTTTGTCCCAGACTTCGGTGTATGCTTTCTGCAGTTACATAACACATGAAATTTAAAATGTATAGAACATAGCTTGAAGCATTTCCTTTTTATGGTCAATCTTTGCTATAGCATATCCATGACTTGTTAAATACATTTTATTTGAGTTGCTCTCGTACCTTGTTCATAACCAGAGCATTGGCCTTTGCCAAAACTACAGGCATGTCCTCAGTGGTGCTTTTAAATTTGTAGTTGCTCGGGTGCTGACGATACTTCCGTTCACTTAGGATCTCACCAGCTTTCTTCACCTTCTCAACATCCAGTGACCCAATTGGCACCCATCCGATCCCCTGCATTATCTTCAGATCCTCCTTATACACAGCCTGAGTGAAACATCAGTGCTTCATGTGGTAAATGCAACCTACAATATCTGCTGCAACAAACCAACAACAACAAAAAACTCATACTGACATCACTCTGGAGGTCATATGCAAGTCTGGCCTGGACCACATCGTTGGCGTCAGGCAGACAGGTCCATTGGTGCAGACGAGTTCTGTAGTTGAAGTCGTTGACTTGGATCTGGCATTTCTTGGCCAGTTCAAGGTTCAGCATGTCCACTGGGAGGTGGAACTTGGTCTTGGACTTGTTGAAGTCCTTCTTGTACAGAACATCACTGGCGATCTTGGCTGAGTTCAGAGCCAGCACGAGCAGAGGGTCGTCCTGGACGCAGCGTGCACCAATGTGGTGGCCAACCTGCTTACGGTATCCGGTTTTGTACTTGTACTGTCAGAAAGTAACAAGATATACACATATTTAATATTAAGTTTCATTATAACTTTCACAAGGACACATCTACATAAGCAAAATATCATTGATTCATTTGTGTAGCTTACATCACTGGCAATGTCCCTGGATGCCCTGGCTGCGATGATGGACACAGCATCGTTACGCATGTCATAGCCCTTCTTCTTGGCATCCTCATTTTCCTGTTTATACCTTTTCTGTGAAATAGTAAAAAAAAAAAACAGAGGTAGCTTTAGTATTGATCCTTATTGAAGTACAAAAGACAGAATATCATATTGACAATACTTAACTTCATATCAGAAATTGTTTATACTCTAAGGATCAAAACTGCATGTTAATGATTTAAAAACCTACCAAACTGTAATTATAATTGTTTGCTTTGGCAAGGAGTACATCCATGGCATCAGGCATGATGTGGATCTTTGTCTTCTCGTTCTCCCAGGCTTCAATATATGCTTTCTGCAGATGTGGAGAAATGAGTACACAATGTTTCAAACCCTCTGGATATTCACTCCCATTACAGAAAAGACACCAGCGTTTTTAATTCAGTGAAATTATTCTCCACAAATAAACACTTGATAGCTCTTTGAGGATTTCTGAGAACAGACCTTGTTCATGTTCTGAGCGTTGGCCTTAGCGAGTTCCATTGGCATGTCCTCAGTGGTGAGCTTGAACTTGTACTTGCTCGGGTGCTGACGATACTTGTTTTCACTCAGGATCTCACCAGCTTTCTTTACCTTCTCAACATCCAGCGAACCTATAGGCACCCATCCAATACCCTGCATCATCTTCAGATCATCTTTGTACACAGCCTGGAAAAAGCAAAATAATTTATAAAGCAAAGATTATTTTGAAAATATTGCATTTATGAAGATAACCTCAAAATAATACTAACATCACTCTGGAGGTCATATGCAAGTCTGGCCTGCACCACGTCGTTGGAGTCAGGCAGACAGGTCCATTGGTGCAGACGAGTTCTGTAGTTGAAGTCGTTGACTTGGATCTGGCATTTCTTGGCCAGTTCAAGGTTCAGCATGTCCACTGGGAGGTGGAACTTGGTCTTGGACTTGTTGAAGTCCTTCTTGTACAGAGCATCACTGGCGATCTTGGCTGAGTTCAGAGCCAGCATGAGCAGAGGGTCATCCTGGACGCTGCGGGCACCAATGTGGTGGCCAACCTGCTTACGGTATCCGGTTTTATACTTGTACTGCAAACAAGAAGCAAAAACAACTCATCAGAACATTACAGCTGTTCTCAAACAATCACAGCATTTATTGGAATTGTATAAAACTGTGCTCCAAATCAACATCAATAACCATAAAAGCTGTAGTCATACATTTTTCTCAGAAATATTTAAATATTTTAAAGTTGTTGAAACCACAAGAAGAAATCCTTAAATTGTCTTACGTCACTGGCAATATCCCTGGAGGCCTTCGCTGCTAGAACAGAAATGGCATCATTTCGTAGGTCGTATCCCTTTTTCTTGGCTTCTTCATTGGCCTGCTTGTATAATTTCTGCAGAAAACAATCAAAACTCTCTTTAAGTATCATCCATAAAACATAAAAACACTCCAAAGAGTATAGGGACACCTGATTATCATTAAAAAGTGCTCACCTCACTGTAGATGACTTTGTTGGCTTTGGCCAGAACAACATCCATGGCATCAGGCATGATATGGATGCTGGTCTTGTCTTTGTCCCAGGCTTCAGTATAGGCTTTCTGTAAAGGTTTCAATTTTCTCAGTCTTTTGTTTTCATGTTTATTCTCATCAAGCAAACCTTGTCAGAAAATGGAAGCTCGGTTTTCTTTTGGTCAGGTAAATGTTCCGTTTTTGTCCCTGTAAGATTAACTAGTCAATTTAAAATATTCATCCATCCATCCATCCATTTTCATCCACTTATCCAAAGTCGGGTCGCAGGGGCAGTTGCCTAAGGCAAGAGGCCCAGACTTCCCTCTCCCCAGCCACTTGGGCCAGCTCCTCCAGGGGAATCCCAAGGTGTTCCCTGGCCAGGTGAGAGACATAGTCCCTCCACCGTGTCCTGGGTCTACCTTTAGGTCTCCTCCCGGTTGGATGTGCCTGGAAAACCTCACCAGTTGTACAGGGACCTAACAGCCTGTATCAGAGGGCCTGGTATCCCATACTCCCGAAGTAGCCCCCACAGGACCCCCCGAGGGACGCGGTCAAACGCCTTCTACAGATCCACCAAACACATGTAGACTGGTTGGGCAAATTCCCACGCAGCCTACAGGATCCTCCTAAGGGTATAGAGCTGGTCCAGTGTTCCACGGCCAGGACGAAAACCACATTGCTCCTCCTGAATCTGAGGTTCAATAATCCGACAGACCCTCCTCTCCAGAACCCCTGAATAGACCTTACCAGGAAGACTCAGGAGTGTGATCCCCCTGTAGTTGGAACACACCCTGCGGTCCCCCTTTTTAAATAAGGGACTGCCCCCGACGTCCACGCAATATTGCAGAGCCGCGTTAGCCAACACAGCCCCACAATATCCAGAGCCTTAAGAAACTCCAGGTGGATCTCATCCACCCCCCAGAGCCTTGCCACAGAGGAGCTTTTTAACCACCTCAGTGACCTCAGCGCCAGAGATTTGATAGGCCAGCCCAGTCCCCAGACTCTGCTTCCTCACTGGAAGACGTGTCGGTGGGATTGAGGAGGTCTTCGAAGTATTCTGCCCACCGATCCACAACGTCCTGAGTAGAGGTCAGCAGCACATCGTCCCCACTATAGATAGTGTTGGTAGCGCACTGCTCCCCCCCCCACCCCCGAGGTGCCGGATGGTAGACCAGAATCTCCTCGAAGCTGTACGGAAGTCTTGCTCCATGGTCTCATGTAACTCCTCCCATGCCCGGGTTTTTGCCTTGGCGACCAACCGAGCCGCGTTCCGCTTGGACTGCTGGTACTCGTCAGCTGCTTCTGGAATCCCACAGGCCAAAAAGACCTGATAGGACTCTTTCTTCAGCTTGACAGCATCCCTAACCACTGGTGTCCACCAGCGGGTTCGGGGGTTGCCATCACAACAGGCACCGACGATCCTGCGACCACAGCTCCGGTCGGCCGCCTCAACAATGGAGGCACGGAACAGGGTCCATTCAGACTTCATCAATTTAAAATATGATTTATTTAAAATAAATAATAAGGAAAATTTATTGTTTAAAAATAAGACAGCAGGAAATATGATTCTGTTGTTCTAAGGCTCTGAACCATAAAAAACATAAATAAACATAAAAAACATACATAAATTCATTTTAACACACATATAATTTAAATAAAGTAAATTTTCTTTTGCCAATATAATGTATTTTGCTGTTAATGTTACTGAAAATGGTTCATATGATTGTCTTCTCTTTTGTTGTCCAATAACAATGTGCAATAATTGAAAATAAATTGTAAAAGTTACTGACACAAAAACGTAAGAGGAAGAGCAAAGTGCATTATTTTAAAGCCTATTTCATCTGATTTTACACCAAACAGCAACTAAAGGATTTCTGAGAACAGACCTTGTTCATGTTCTGAGCGTTGGCCTTAGCGAGTTCCATTGGCATGTCCTCAGTGGTGAGCTTGAACTTGTACTTGCTCGGGTGCTGACGATACTTGTTTTCACTCAGGATCTCACCAGCTTTCTTTACCTTCTCAACATCCAGCGAACCTATAGGCACCCATCCAATACCCTGCATCATCTTCAGATCCTCTTTGTACACAACCTGGGCAAAACACAAGCCTGGTTAAAGGAATACATCTCCAAAAGAGTCCAAACAAAACAGCCAAAAATTAATACTTACATCACTCTGAATGCCGTATGCAAGTCTGGCCTGGACCACATCATTTGAGTCAGGCAGACAAGTCCAGTTGTGCAGACGTGTAATATAATTGGCATTGTTGACCTGAATCTGGTTCTTCTTGGCCAGTTCAAATGCCAGCATGTCCACTGGGAGGTGGAACTTGGTCTTGGACTTGTTGAAGTCCTTCTTGTACAGAGCATCACTGGCGATCTTGGCTGAATTTAAAGCCAGCATGAGCAGAGGGTCGTCCTGGATGCTCAGAGCACCAATGTGGTGGCCAACCTGCTTGCGGTAGCCAGTCTTGTACTTGTACTGCAGAAAATAGAAAGAGTTTATCACTAAGATCTGGTGACGTAAGAAGGCACAGAAAGGTGATGAAGAGGAGACACACAGACACTTACATCACTAGCAATAACAGTGGAGGCTTTGGCAGCTTGGATTGCAATGGCATCATGACGAAGGTTATGGCCCTTCTTCTTTGAGAGCTCGTTATCCAGCTTGTAGCGTTTCTGCAAAGAGGAAGACGGATAGAAGTTTACGAGGAGACTATGTCTTCTTTGGTTGCATTTCTGTGTCAAAGTCCATCAAATATCTGAAAGATATATCTCTGTGCTGCAAAATGAAGATGATACTCTACCTCACTGTAGTTTTTCCTGTTTTCCCTGGCTAGGGCAATGTCCATTGCATCTGGCATGATGTGGATTGAGGTCTTATCCTTATCCCAGGCTTTTGTGTACGATTGCTAAAAAAGAATAAATAAATTAGATGCTGGATTTCACAGCTTAAAGATGTATTTCTGTAAAATTCATTGTAAGTTTGGCCAAGTACCTTATCCATAATCTGATTGTTAGCAGTGGCCAGCGTTAGGTCCATAGAATGCATGTCTTTGGTGAATTTAAAGTTGCTGGGATGCTGACGGTATCGTTTCTCACTCAAAATCTGACTAGCTGTTTTTGCTTTCTCCACATCAAGCGAACCAATAGGAACCCATCCAATTCCTTTCATGTAAAGGTCATAATCCTTCTTATACTCATTCTAAAAATGCAATACACACAAAAGGAGAAGTCATCAACACAACCTGCATTGTCAGGTACAATAATATAGTTAAAAACTGTGAGAAGGATATTTTGATTTACATCACTAGCAATAAACTGCATGTTACGAGCCAGTTCCAGGTTCATGGCACCAGGCAGGAGCAAATTAGAGTGCCGGATCTGTCTGTAGCCAGTCATAGTCTGAGCAGCAGAGGCTTGCTTGGCCTGGACCACACTCCACATGTCCACTGGGGTGTGATACTTCAGCTTGGCCTTGTGGTAGTCCTTCTTGTACAGCTTGTCACTCTGAATCTTAGCCACCTGCATGTAGTGGACCAGGAGGGGATCGTCCTGGAGGCTGCGGAAGCCAACATGGTGGCCTCTTGCCTTCTCATAAGCCAACTTGTACTTGTACTGTGTGACACCAAATATAAATTCATTTACACAAATTGCACCGAGACTCAAAAAATGTATTTCAAGTCTATGTGTGAATGGTTTGCCAGCTTACGTTGCTGGCGATAGTGGTACCAGACTTGGCAGCTAGAATGGGGATGGCATCTGCTTTCAGGTTGTAGCCTTTATTGGCCATCTCTACCACACCAGCTTTGTAAAGTTTCTAAAAAAAAGTCATAAAAACAAAATATAAGTGTAAGCGATTGTTTTTACATCAAATACTAAGCATTAACAGCACACTGTATACGCTATTACAAGAAACAAACGTGTAACTTTAATAAGTTAGCCCTACATTGCTCATGTTGAGGGCATTAGCTTTAGCTAGGACAATCTCAGGGGAATCTGGCATGATGTGGACAGTCAGCTTGTCTTTGTCCCAAGCAGCGGTGTAAGCTTTCTGTAAATAAAGACATCAGAAAAAAATCAAAATCTTTTTCATATGTTACAAAATCATTGACGGTGGAGGGCACTTAGAGCGGAAGGTTTGCACCTTATTCATGATCTGGTTGTTGGCAGTAGCCAGAGTCAGGTCCATGGAGTCCATCAGTTTGCTATACTTGAATTGGGATGGATGCTGGCGGTATTTCTTTTCACTGAGAATGTCACCACCGACTTTAGCTGTCTCAACTGCCAGTGACCCAATAGGCACCCATCCGATGCCTCTGAAATAATTGTTCCATTCAGCCTTGTAGTTATACTGAAAAGAAACACAGGAACTTGCGATCATTGACGTGAAATGTAATGCTATCTCATGAAAAGAATGACATTTTGAAATTACAAACTCACATCACTTGAATTGAAATTCATGTTACGAGCCAGTTCCAGGTTCATGGCATCAGGCAGGAGCAAATTAGAGTGCTGGATATGTCTGTAGCCGGTCATAGTCTGAGCAGCAGAGGCTTGCTTGGCCTGGACCACACTCCACATGTCCACCGGGGTGTGATACTTCAGCTTGGCCTCGTGGTAGTCCTTCTTGTACAGCTTGTCACTCTGAATCTTAGCCACCTGCATGTAGTGGACCAGGAGGGGATCGTCCTGGAGGCTGCGGAAGCCAACATGGTGGCCTCTTGCCTTCTCGTAGGCCAACTTGTACTTGTACTGTGTGACACCAAATATAAATTCATTTACACAAATTGCACCGACAAATGAAAAATGTGGTTTAAGTCTGTGAAGACATTTTTTCAGTGGCTCACGTTGCTGGCGATAGTGGTACCAGACTTGGCAGCTACAATGGGAATGGCATCTGCTTTCAGGTTGTAGCCTTTATTGGCCATCTCTACCACACCAGCTTTGTAAAGTTTCTGTAAAATTAAAAATAAAAGCATAATGACTTTCACTCCTACCCCCATGACATTGAGAGAAATCATGACAGCTATCACGTGTATAGTGTAACTTTTCTCCCAGACAGTAAAATGTGTACTAGTTTTAAAAGTCCAGTCTATTGTTTTACATGGCTCATGTTGAGGGCATTAGCCTTGGCCAGGACAATCTCAGGAGAATCTGGCATGACGTGAACGGTCAGCTTGTCTTTGTCCCAAGCTGCTGTGTAAGCTTTCTGTAAGAAGACAAAGAAAAGAATGATCAATCTTATGAAGAAGGCAACCTTTTCGCCACATCTAATGTATAAACATGCCACATACCTTGTTCATGATCTGGTTGTTGGCAGTGGCCAGGGTCAAGTCCATGGAGTCCATAAGTTTGCTGAACTTGAAATTAGATGGATGGGTGCGGTACTTCCGGTCACTCTGAATCTCACCACCAACCTTAGCCGTTTCGACACCAAGTGACCCAATAGGGACCCACCCAATGCCTCTGATATAGCTGTTCCATTCAGACTTGTAATTAACCTAAAACAGTAATAACACATGAGTTTTGAGGTCACAGCGTAATGTGTAAGTTTAATATGGTTTTGGCCTACTTACATCACTAGCTATGTCATTCATGTTGCGACACAGCTGCAGGTGCATGTTGTCAGGAAGAAGCAGGAAGCTGTGAGGAATCTTCTTGTAGCCAGTCATAGTCTGAGCAGCAGAGGCTTGCTTGGCCTGGACCACACTCAGCATGTCCACCGGGGTGTGATACTTCAGCTTGGCCTTGTGGTAGTCCTTCTTGTACAGCTTGTCACTCTGAATCTTAGCCACCTGCATGTAGTGGACCAGGAGGGGATCGTCCTGGAGGCTGCGGAAGCCAACATGGTGACCTCTTTCCTTCTCATAAGCCTTTTTGTATTGGACCTGAAGAAAATGCAAAGCTTACATGTAGGTGATACAATGAATGTTATCAATAATTGAACGTTATTCATTGAATACATGAACTGCATACATTGCTGGCAATGTGTCTGCCCTGCTTGGCATGCAGAATAGGAATAGCATCGGGCTTCATGTCATATCCTTTGGCAATATCCTCCTGCCACTTGTGCTTGTAGTGACTCTGCAAAAGAAGGGAATTATAACTACAAGGTTTTGTTAAGCTTCTGGCGCTTTTAAATACAATTTTGTCAGACTTGCACATTAAAAAAAACATTCGGCATTCAAACCTCGCTTAGGGTCTGGGCATTGAATTTAGCCTGGAGGAACTCTGGGCAGTCAGAGGGAAGATGATAGGTGTGCATGAACTTTTCTCCAGATGCTTTGTATGCAGTCTAAATGACAGGGAGGAGAGAGATCACTTAGAGAGAAGGAGATGTGCCAATATTGCATCATCAGTAACAACTATTAGAATATAACTACGATAAGGAGGAAGCATTCTTACTTGGTCCATTTGTTTTGTGTTGGTCAGAGCTAGAGCCATGTTCATGCCATCAGTCTTGCTTGTATATTTAAATGAACTTGGATGCTGGCGGTAGCTTCTTTCATCTAAAGCAGCCTTGGCAGCTTTGGCTTTCTCAACATCCAAAGAACCAATAGGGACCCACCCTATCCCTCTGCAGTAGTTGGTATAATCTGACTTGTAGACATTCTGTCGGTATAAAGAAAAAACAAAATAGAAATCTGTTTATTAACCTAACATTACCCAGTAACAATGGAAGAACATTAAGAACATACATCACTCTGAATCTCCATCATGTTGCGACACAGCTGCAGGTGCATGTTGTCAGGAAGAAGCAGGAAGCTGTGAGGAATCTTCTTGTAGCCAGTCATAGTCTGAGCAGCAGAGGCTTGCTTGGCCTGGACCACACTCAGCATGTCCACCGGGGTGTGATACTTCAGCTTGGCCTTGTGGTAGTCCTTCTTGTACAGCTTGTCACTCTGAATCTTAGCCACCTGCATGTAGTGGACCAGGAGGGGATCGTCCTGGAGGCTGCGGAAGCCAACATGGTGGCCTCTTTCCTTCTCATAAGCCATTTTATACTTGACCTGTTTAAAAGAAAATACATGAACAATGGTTTTGTTAAAACTATTGTTAGCTGTCCTAAGATTTTAATATTAGCCCAATTCAAACATACATTACTGGCAATGTCTCTGGCAGATTTTGCAGCAACAACAGGAATAGCATCTTCCTTCACATGATGTCCCTTGAGCAGATCTTGACGATGAGCATATGTGTAATAATTCTAAAAATATATAAACAGTTATTTTACAGTCAGTCAGTCACTCATCACACATAATAATAATTATTATTTTCTTCTGAGAAATTGCAACAGACCTGGCTAATGTTGACAGCATTGTATCTGGCTTGCATCAGTTCAGGAGCATCCGCTGGAAGGTGGTAAGTGTGCATGAACTTCTCTCCGCTGGCTTTATACTCTTTCTGCACAATTTGAGGGACAGTGATGATTTATATCAATCAACAGCTTATAAAACAATGAGACTTTTATTAGAACAAAACCAAGATGATTTTTCTTCTCCTCACCTCATTCAGTATCTTTGCATTAGCCTTGGCCAGCTCCATGCTCATGGAGTCAGAGGTGCTGGTGAATTTGATTGTGGAAGGGTGCTGTCTGTACTTTGTCTCGTTCAGAGCTGCTGCTGCTGCCTTGGCTTTCTCCACATCCAGGGAACCAATTGGAACCCAGCCGATTCCTTTCATTGAGGTCTCGTACTCCATTTTATAATTATACTGTGAAAAAAAGAATGGAAAAGCCAAAGAACTGTTAAGCAATTAAGAATTTCAAGATGGTGTGTCACAAGTATCTCCAAAAAAAACTAACTTACATCACTGGAGTTGTAGTTCATGTTGCGGGCAAGCTGGAGGCCCATTGCATCAGGCAGAAGGCAATAAGTATGATGATGCTGCTTGTAGCCAGCGTAGGTCTGCACTTTTGAGGCTTGTTTAGCATGAGCCAAGCTCAGCATGTCCACCGGGGTGTGATACTTCAGCTTGGCCTTGTGGTAGTCCTTCTTGTACAGCTTGTCACTCTGAATCTTAGCCACCTGCATGTAGTGGACCAGGAGGGGATCGTCCTGGAGGCTGCGGAAGCCAACATGGTGGCCTCTTTCCTTCTCATAAGCCTTTTTGTATTGGACCTAGGAGTGCGAGCACACATACGATATTTATTACCTTTTATATTTATATGGTGTAGAGAATAAAGTGGTACCTTTGCTGTAGTTAATGCCTAAATTGACTGTGAGCATGGCTACACCCGTGAAGAAGACTTACGTTGCTGATAGCATGTCTGGCTGCTTTGGCAGCAACAACAGGGATGGCGTCAGGCTTCAAGTCATAACCTTTAGCGATCATTTCCTGCCAGGCAAGCTTGTAGTAGTTCTGAAA
The DNA here is from genome assembly GCF_043380555.1 of Nothobranchius furzeri. Lineage (NCBI taxonomy): Eukaryota > Metazoa > Chordata > Actinopteri > Cyprinodontiformes > Nothobranchiidae > Nothobranchius > Nothobranchius furzeri. The sequence continues at coordinate 32,133,724 of NC_091754.1, read as the reverse complement.
AATGTAATTACATAGCAAAACATTACTTTTGCAACTAGAGTGAGCCAGAGCAATCCAACAGTCTGACAAGTTTTCATGATTTCACATTTAAAGTAAGCTGGACTACTTTGTGTCATTGAAAAGGGAACTACAAGAAAACTGAAAGGAAGTTATTGGTTGTTGGGGCCACCTTGCTGATGTTGTAGGCATTGCACCTGGCCTGGAGGAGCTCAGGGATATCAGGAGGCAGAGAGTACTTCTGATGGACCTCCTCCAAACCTCTCTTATAGAACAGCTGCAAGGAGAAAAGAAAATCTCGTCTGAAACATGTCGATCAAGCCAGAACTTCCCTTCCAGCGGGAATGTTGGAAAATGTCACAAATAATTAGAATGACAGTAAACTCACATCACTCCTCTGAAGCTGGTTGACTGCGGACTGCAGCATTATGGGATGGTCGCTGATGGCTGTGAATGGGATTGTGTCCGGGTGCTGTCTGTATTTTTTCTAAAGCAGATAAGAACATGGACATCTGAGACATCTTTTACTGTGGAGACGAGTAATAGCTTGTGTCATCTAGCTGCTCACGGACCTCGTTGAGGATCTCGGCAGCTTTCTTAGCTTTCTCCACGTCCATGGATCCATAAGGAACCCATGGTGTTCCCTTAACGTACGCGTTGTATTCAGACTTGTAATCATTCTTTATGAAGAAAAACAAAACAGAAATACATGAATACCTTGTTATTACAATGGTCGTATAAATGTCTCGATTAAAACATAAAACTACAGGGTTTTAAAAACATTCAACACTAACATTATCATTTCTGTTTTATGCTGATTTTGGGTTGAATTACAGCAAAGTCCATTTCTGTAAACATCTGAAGTCTTAAATGTTTTCCACGTCCATTTCTTATTGTCTGAAAATGACCTTTAACCCTTTTCCAGACTGATGGACACCTAAATGTGCTTTTCTGAGACACATTTGGATGCTCCAAACTGTCTAAAATCCTATAACCACACATCTGATCAGTAACTGCTTATAAACAGGGTGTACGTTATTTTTACTACTACTGTAATCTGTTTCCAGTAAGATTCTGTAAGTCTTTCATACATACATCACTCTGGATGGTGTTGGCCTTCTTGGCCAGGTCCAGCAGCACGCTGTCATAAGGAAGGAAGTAGTTGGTGCTGATGCTCCTGTACCCACGCATGCTAGCGATGGACTGGGACTTCTTGGCCAAGGTGACTGAGATCATATCAAGTGGTGTATGATACTTGGTCTTGATCTTTTCATAGTCCTTCTTATATTCACGCTGTGGACACATCAGGGAGATTTTATTAGAAGGTGTCATCTGTTGTCAACTATTATATTCAGGAGGAAAGGAAGTGACGTTGAATTGAAAACAAAACTTACATCACTCTGGATTTTGGCTACGTGAACGGAGTGCAAGATTTTGGGATCGTCATTGATGCTGAGAGCTCCAACCATACGTCCCCTGTTCTTCTCATACTCCTTTTTATACTTAACCTGAAGAGGTAATAACAATAGTTGTGGGCTGAGTTATTAAAAAAGGCAGACAAGAGCTACCCAAATTCTTAAAGGCTGACGCTGAAGCGTACTCACATCACTGGCAATGTTTGTGTGAGCGCGAGCAGCAAGTATTGAGATGGTGTCGCCCTTGATCTCAAACTTCTTTGCCTTAGTTTTCTCCCAGTCGTATTTATAACAACTCTGCAAGAAGAGAATACACAAAACTCATAACTGACTGCAATCAGTCACAAATCTTTTTCTTAATGCAAACTCCTTCGGCTGGCACAAAGCGTATCAATGCATATCTCTAAATAATGTTCTTCCCTTTGCTGTCCAACAGAATTAAGATCAATTTTTGACCCTTAACTGAGAAATAAATGCAGCATGATGTGGAGACATTGGTCTCATGTTAGCTTTCTTTGTGAGGTAAAGTCACTATAATAATAAAATATACATTCAATGTCAAATTTAACAGTATATAGTGGGGCTGGACGATACAGAGAAAAAGCCTAGCGATAAAACTAATTTATTTTGATCGACAACATTCATTATTGATAATTAGGGATGTGTATTGGTGAAATTCTGGCGATACGAAACGCATCACGATACAGGGGAGATGGTACGATATATCACAATATATTGCGATACATTCAGCCGGACGGTATAAGCGATTTTTTTAGACTAAAATTATTGTAGGAAAATTCAATAAACAGTCCAAACTGATATATAACATGTTTAACATGAGGTATCTGAACCATAATAGAGGGATTTACATTCTAATAGTGGAAACAAAACACATATATATGCAAATATGTGTGTGTGTGTGTGTGTATATATATATATATATATATATATATATATATATATATATATATATATATATATATATATATATATATATATAAATAATTATTGTCCAGCCCTAGTATATATTTGTCCTTTTGCTGCCTTCCAGGACCAGGTTAGTTTTGGAAATGAGATTTATTACCTCAGTGAGTTTTCACCTGGTTTAATAAAGGCTTGATAATAAGTTTAAAACAATACTCACCTCACTCAGGTTAAAAGCGTTGACTCTGGATTGGACGAAGAAGGGATAGTCTGGAGGGAGACTATACTTGATCTTTGTTTGCTCATGCTTCGCCTTGTAATTTAACTGCAGGAGAGAAAAAAGAAGTCCTTTAAAATTCCCATTTATCTCTGTTAAGACTCGCTGTTGTATTTCCCATCGCTGGGGGGCAGTAGTGGATCAGTGGGAGGTTCTCTTACTGCTACCTAAACACTTTTCTGATGACAGATTTTATTCTGGTACAAGTGAATGCTTGTTTCTATTTTTACTACAGAGAAACGACTCTCCAGTTTCCATGGAGCTCACAGAAAGGCATCTGGGCTACATGGATGATCGAGCACAGTTAACAGATCAGCATTACTGGGGGGAGTTGATCTAGCATTGGTCTTTAAAAGGTTCCCTCAAATAAAAAGACATGGACAAGATTTTAAATCTGTATTAGGATGGTGGGTTATTTTATGTCCCGTTTTCTTGGGGACAATAACATGATACATACGTCACTTAGCTGTTTGGCGTTGATGGCGGCTTGAACGAGGACAGGAGAATCCACCACTTGAGTGAACTTTACTTTATCTGGATGTTGCCGATAAACTTTCTGCAAACAGTAAAATAAAAAAATCACATGTCATACATACAATAAATAATAGTGAGAGTAAATGTTATAAAGGAGAGCTTTCATTGGCTGTTACCCACATCACTACACTGCTGAAGCTTCTTCACTGCTTCGTATTCAGGTGTAACGGTTTGAGGAAAGAAGCATCTAGTTTTTATGTCTTCATAGTCTGCCTTATATAGTTGCTGAGGGATAGAAACGTGTCATTGGTGAGAAACACATTGTAAAATAAATTAGTACAACATTCCTAATTCATGAAGTACAGTTGAAAAAAATACATATCTTTACCTCGTTCTTCATTTCCTCGACTTTCTGGCAGTGAAGCATGTAGACGTCTTCATAGCTGCCGACGTAGTGGCCCTTCACCTCATTTTCATATTTTGCTTTGTAACGTGTCTGAAAATATGACAACGATTTAATGTGTGCATCTAAATTAGAGAAGGATTAGACAAAAGACTGCATTAGTAATACATTTTCTTACATCGGTAAACCGTTTCAGCACGGAGTCCATCTGAAACTTGGGAGTGTCACAGTAGTTGATGCTGAAACCTCTGGATTTCTCATAGTTGGCCTTGTATACTTTCTGCAACAAAAACAAAATGATTAATGAAAGAAAAGGTATCTCATCCTACAAATTTCCTTTGTTTTCTTTTTTTGTTTCAGATGAAGAATTTGATTTTTGTATAAGAAACAGATGACCTGAGAAAATGTAAGTTGTTGTTTTCAAATGACGATTTCAGGTATTAAAGACCAAGTCACCCCCTGCCAGATTCATACTCAACTCCCACTTCCTGTTTGAAAAATGCAACAAATGCTGTTGCCTAGTAGACCGAGAGGGCGGAGCCACTAACAAATACACACACTCATGACATTGTGACATCATAATGTACCATCTAACATCATAGTGTACCTCTTAGCCAATAGCGATGGCAGATTTAAATTCAAATGCAGTGCAGAGTTTTTACCTGACGACGGCGCAACACTGACAGTTTTAGGCAGATAATTTAAATTTTTACTAAGATTAACTAAAGTGCCAAATTATTGACTGAACGTGTCTACAGAGCAATTAAACACTCATTTGTATAGTTTATCAACAAAAAAAGTTGATTTGAGGGTGACTTGCTCTTTAAGTAGAGAAGGCTATCCTAACTAACTTCACTTCACGTGAAAAAGTCATTGCCCTCCTTGTAAATCGTGATTTAACTGTGCTTAGGCATATTACTTGGAGGCCTTGGTTCAGTCCCTCTAGATCCATCCAGTAGAACTAAGCAATCATTTCATTGTTTATGTTTATTTTTATTTATTTAGCAAACGCTTTTATCCAAAGTGACTTACAATTTATAACCTATAGGGCATGTTGTGGTCTGTGGGGGAAACCGGAGTACCCGGAGGAAACCCACGCATGCATGTGGAGAACACGCAACTCCACGCAGAAAGGCCGCAGCCGAGTTTCGAACCTGCAACCTTCGTGCTGCGAGGCAACAGTGCTAACCACTGCGCCACCATGCAGCCCAATAGAACCTTTCTGACATGAAGTAGGTTAAAGGATCTCAAAAAGCAACATAGTTCCAAAGATATTCAAAAAAGAATGAACCCAGGTTAATGTCAGAGGTCACGATGAGGTCATTTTGGGGAGACACTTGATTGAGGCCCATGACTTTAAGTAAAATATTCTATATGATGACAAGGTGAAAGTGGAACTTTCTGCAAGGTGTGCATCTTGTAAATTTGGTGTAACAGAAAACCAAAGAACCGACAGTGCTGGTGGTAGTGTGGTGGTTTGGAGCTGCTTTACAGCTTCAGGACTGGAACCACTTGCTGTAATTAATGAAACCACAAACTCTGCTTTCTGCTAAAAAATCCTGAAGGGGAAAATTTGACCTTTGACCCTAATCTGGCTAGTCATGCTAGAAAACCCTGTAATATCGCTAAAATAAAACAGATCCTTCACAGCAATAACACTGGCCACCGAGGGTGTTGTTGCAACCAGTTTACAGGGCAAGAACCGAGCCAGGTTGGTTAGGGAAACTTTTCTCATCTTCATCCTTTAAGCCGTACTATGAAAGCTGCATTTTTTTTTACTTACTCGGGTTATTTTTGTCCAATATATTGAAACGTTTTGCTTTTCTGTAACATTCAAGTGTAACAAATAAAAAACAGAAAAACAACAGAAGAAATCCAGATCATTTTCACAGAAGTAAAAAAATAAAAAGCAACACTGTGGTGGATCCAGATTTTACCAGATAATAGGACTAAATATATAAATAATTCTGGTGCAACAGCACTGCTAATCCCTTCTTGACGGTGAAATTACCAGCAGTAAGAAGACTAACAACTTCAAAGAATACTTTTAGTTTTTCAGCATCTTTTCTGATGAAGATCTCAGAAAGAAGGAATGCAAAATGATGAAAGATGAAGCTAAGATGGAAATAAAACAGATTCTATGATTTGTTGGACACCCACATCGCTGAGGATGGTGCCAGCATATCTGAGCTGTCTCAGGAGTGGATTCTCTGTTGCAGGGAGCGTGTTGTAGTCACACTGCGCTTTCGTTTTTTCATACTCCTTCTTGTACTGGACCTGAACACAGAGCGCAGATGAGTGTGAGTGAAAACAGGAACAGAAAAGGTTGATGAGCTTGATAATGAAACATTGCAGTCATGCTGTGTGTGAGACTTCCTGCATCAGAAGGAGCTTGGCCTGTTGACTCCCACTCAGCTCTCAGATCCACTCCATCGTGTCTTCCACATGAGAAACAATCTGCGTGTTGGTGGGCTTACCTCGCTGGCAGCAATACGAGCCTTCTTGCACGAGCTGTAGACGGGCGTTTCTGTTTGCATGAAATAAATTTGGTCTTTTGTGTCTTCATAATGTTGAGTGTATTTTCTCTGGGGAAAAAAAAACAAAAAACACAATAGTAAGATTAATCAAAATCAATGTTAGGAGTTGAGGTGTGTAAAAAGAGCACTTACTTCACTGAAGTTGTCCATTGCCATCCTGGCGATAGCTACGTCAAAGTAGGGCGTCTCACACCACTGCCCCCTCACGTTTTTATTGTAATCTTCCTTGTATTTAAGCTGTGAACAACAATGTTAAAAGATGTTTGGGCTCTAGAATACAATATATAGAGTTACAATTCAGTATGGTTCGTAAAACACAAGCAGAATAAGAAGAATCCCTGTATTTTGACTAATTTGTTAACCTGTCTATCTATTTTAATGAGGTCATTTGCAACAGAAAGAAGGTTGCTAGGTAGTTCAAATAGACTCTGCTAATGTTTGTGGACTCTATCTCCATTAGTGCACCATCTACTGCATTCAGAATCTCCCTTTTGTGTTTTGGCTCCTGAGTATAAGTGATTTCCTAAGAAAAGTCTTGAAAATTCAAAACGTGATCTGTTTAGGTTTTCTAACTGGTGCAAATCAGCTACATTCAGACACACGAGCTTCTCTGATTTTTTTTTGTGCTCTGATGAAGACTGAAAGAGTCTATGAAAAATACACATTTTCCTTAAACACTGAAATTAGAGGTCTAATGCATGCATAGGGTTTGTTGAAAAGAAGGATTGGTAACACTTTATAATAACTATGAAGGGGTAACACTTTATAATAACTACGTCTTATTTAGCCTTAATTACACATGAACAAACATGTAAGTAACTACTAACAAATAATTAATTAACAATGACTCTTAATTAATAAACAATTAACCAATGCATTAATTAATGCTTTGTTTTTAATGATTAGTCCCTTGTAAAAGCTGTTTACTCATTTCTTATTCATATGTAACAAACCATTAACAAAGTACTTTTAAGCAACTGACTAACACATTAATTAATGCTTAACTTCTAATGACTAGTTTCATGTAAAAGCTGTTAATTTATAGCTTATTCATAATTAACAAACCATGAACAAAGTTCTTATTAATCAGTTTTTGGTAACACTTTATAACTACATCTTATTTAGCCTTAATTACACATGAACAAACATGTAACTACTAACAAATAATTAATTAACTATGACTTACTTAATAAAAAACAAAGCATTAATTAATGCACTGGTTAATTGTTTATTAAGTAAGAGTCATTGTTAATTAATTATTTGTTAGAAGTTACTTACATACTTGTTCATGTGTAATTAAGACTAAATAAGATGTAGTTATTATAAAGTGTTACGGAAGGGGTAAATGATCTTCTGCAGCAGCTGCTGGGAAGAGAGTTCTGCTTACATCGCTGCGCTGATCGGCCACTCTCCTGGCAAGCTCCACCTCAGGAGGATCAGGCAGGGACGTGTACTTGGCTTTGCGCTGATCGTGACCCTTCTTATAAAGAATCTGTGGGGATAAGCAGGAGTTTTGACTGTTTAGTGACCTACCATCCTCATAAAAGTTAAACACATCTGAAGGTGAACATTTGCTTTGAGCTGAGAAGATGCAGCTGAAAAGGCCGCAGGACACATAAAACTTACTAATGCCATACATAAAGTCAGGTTGTTGAAAACGTTTTTTCCTTTTAACGCAGCGGAGAATTAAAGATAAATAACAAATTCATCTTACATCGCTGAGGACCTGCTGAGCCTTGGCCACCCTGCGCAGCTCGGGGCTGTCGGTGTACGGGTAGAACAGGGTCTTCTCCTCCTCCCAGGACTCTTTGTAAAGTTTCTGAACAAGAAATGTCATCACTTACTACAAAAATACTAAAATTATTATAGAAAGTAAACATTGTGTTTTTTTTTATTTTAGAGATGAAGCTTGGTGGTGAAATGCGATACTGGACATACGTTGCTATAATTAGCAGCATTCTTCACAGCCAGAACCAGCTCAGGAGCATCAGGTGGCAGCAGGTACTTGTCCTTGGTCTCATCCCACTTTTGTCTGTACAGAACCTGCAGGAGACATCGAGAGTAAACGGTAAGACTCTGTGTTAAAATCTTAGTGACTGACATTAGTTGACATTACCTTGCTGATCAGCTCGGACACATGCTTGACATGGTGGATCTCTCTGGCGTCACTGCCATACAGGCTGGTCGTTCGAACCTTGTTGCCTGCCATACGGTATTTAACCTGACAGGAACACGTTTCATTTACATGGAATCAACTTAGAGATATTTAGCCAACTCACACACTTCTAGTAAAACACAACATAATTCAGTGTAACTCTTGATTCAGCAACAGGACAGAGGGGCTTTCGGTGCTACCTCACTAAGCTGCTCCTGGGCCTTCCTAATGCGGATCATTTCAGGGGTCTCAGTGGAGATGGCAGGAGATGTCCCTCTGGACAGGTCATAAGCATGGCGGTACTTATTCTGCCAAGGATATCCAGTATTAAAATAAATCAGGTAATCAACATGTTTGGAACAACAGTGATACTTTACAAGTAAGTGATTAAATGGTAACACTTTACAATAAGGGTCCCTTTATTAACGTTACTTAGTGTATTATTAAGCATTATTAAACTATTAAGTAAAGTGTTAACAACTGCTTTATGCATTACATAGCATTAATAAACAAATTATTTTATGCATTATTAAGCAGTTAACTAATGTATATTACTGAACCTTAGTTAGTACAGTACTAAGCTTTAAACAACACTTGCATTATTTAATTACTTTGCATCATGTGTGTTAATTACCATGTTAGTTAATGTGGTAATTAACCTTTAATAATAATTCAAGTAACTATTTATTATGGCTGTGTATTTGCAGCAAACAAGCAATAATTACTGAATGACCTCTGGGCCCTTAGGTTCAGTCAAAGACATCAGTTAACTGCTTAATAATGCATTAAAGGATATGTTTAGCAATGCTACGTAATGCATAAAAACAGTTGTTAACACTTTATTCAATGGCTTATTAATGCTTAATAATGCACTAAGTCACATGAATAAAGGGGCTCTTATTGTAAAGTGTCACCGATTAAACTCAAAGTAGCTTCTTACATGGCTGAACAGTTCCAACATCTTCTTACTGTGGGCCAAGTATGGAGTCATGAACTTGGAAGTATCGACCTTGGCCTTCTTCCTGACTTTCCTGGCAGGCAAGCCAGACTAGAAAGAGGAAACAGTTATTATCTTTATTGGTAAAATAAAACACCTGTAAAGGAAAACAGCTTTTACAAAACAAAGTCATGTAAAGCTACCTGAACAAGGATGCCTCCTAGGCGAGGGTGTTATCAAATTCATAAGCTGCGTGAGTCCACAAGCTACTCACATTACAGTAACTGGCATTGGGAATTGTTTAGCATTAAAGTCAGTGGGCCAGGATTTTCATAAGAGGTTTATATGTGTTCAAATCATGCAGGAAAACCGATTAAAGGGGCTGAGTGTGATAAATCCAAAATAAGCCAAAGGTTATTATGAATGAGTTCAATGTGTTGGATGCAATGTTGACCTCAGTAGCTTTACAACACACACAGCAGTGATCCTAGAGCATCGTTTTTGTGTGAGACAACTTCTCTATGGACCAGTGAGGGGGCGGGGTTTAAGCATAATAAAACATAACAGAGCATTACATTAAAGTTTTTGGATACACATGTAATACAAATGTAATCACAATGAAAATATTCCATTATTGTCACATTTCATTAATTTTTTTAATGAAATACTGTGCAGACTAAATATAAAAACATGTATATATAATTTTTAATACGTTCATTTATTTCTCTCCAATCCAGTACCCATGATCCCCAAACTGGTCTTTTGCATGATGGTACAGGACACCTTGATTACATTAGTGCCTCTAGTTTAGTAATAACATATTCTAGCAACCTTTAAGTGACAGTTCACATCTTTTGAAGAGTGTTTTCTGGGGAGAAGTTGTGAACAATCAATATCTCACCACTTGTTGATAGATGCTGGAATGTTCTCGGTTTGGACAAATGTAGTTTTAATCAGATCAGCTAACATTTAGCCACAATGCAGCCAGTTAAGTCCCTGAAATCATGCCAAATGTTCAAAATATTTTAGTAGTTCATGTAATTTACACCCCACTCAGTCGTTGCACACTGGGGGGGTCTTCCTGTTGGATGTTTTCCTCTCCACTGTTGCTACATGCTCTTACTTTGTAAAGTGCCTTGAGGCGACTTATGTAGTAAATTGGCTCTATATAAATAAAATAAATGGAAGCCTTTTATTTATCATTAATTTCACATTTTATGGTGATTTCTGGAGATTTATTCAGGAGCTCCAGTCAGAAAGGCTGTGGTACCTCACAATGCAGCTAATTCCCTCTGCAAGTAACTACATAATTCTGTGTAAAATAACTATGTAATTTAATGAGAAATTAAAGGAAGTGTAAATGCTGAAAAACCTTTGCTTATGTTTTACAAAGGTGGTGTTAGGACAACTTAATCATTTTAGAACTGGCCCCAATCAAAGCAGTCATTAGTTCATCTAAATGATCAAAACCAACCTACGGTTAATCACAGGTAAGATGTTAATTGTTCACCTTTACACAGAACTGTACTTCAAATTATCTGAATTGTTCCACTAATTAGCAAGCACAAGCAGTCATTTCCTGTTGGAGGTTGCATTAAATGTTGATTTGTTTATTTTTCTACTGATTTAAAATAAAAGATTTTGAACTGTTAAGGGCCAGACATCCACACCGGCCAAGGCTGCAAACACAACGTGTGACTATGATCCATTCAGGCATGCAGACCACCCTGCCCTGCATGAACTACTGTTGTACCTTGGGAGGAGGTACTGTACCTGTAAGCCCTGAGTCTTGTGCTCAGAGTGAGATGTCGTTGTGGTTGTTGTAATCTGCTCAAAGTACTAAAAATATAGGACACACTCTGGGTTTTCAGAAATTTATAAGAAGTTATGGGAGGAACAGCACAGTATGTTTTGGATTGAGGGTGATTTTTCCCCACAGCTCTGGTGTTGGACTAGGATACCACTGCATCACATGCAGCTTTTCTATAAACTGTCCAGTGTTTTATGTTTTGTTTTAGACCGTTATAAGCTTATTACCTCTTGAATAAAAAGGGGTAAGTGAAACACGGGTAAAACCTCAGCTACAAATAAACCATGATGCAGTTGTCACAGCAGTCAAACTAAGCTAGTATTATACAGAGGATTAGGAGTTCCAACGTCGTCTGTGCTATTTGAGCTCATCTTTAATCCTTAGACTAAATTTATAAACACCAGATGACAATAATTCTATTTTTATTTGTCATTTCACACCCCATTGCTCCATTGTCCGTTGCCACAACAAGCTGTTTAGACAACTTTATGACCTCTATGATATAGATTGCAGCTATGTCTCCTTTTTACCTCCAAATCTCACATTTTCAGGCAGTTTGTGTTTATGAGAAAAGTCTCATCTTGAGTTTCCTACTTATAACCAAAAATGGAAAGAGGAGATTAGAAAAATCGAATATATTTAAAACTGAAAGCTAATGGCATGTTTAGCCATGGATGAAGTTGATTATACGCATACTTTAGAGAAAAAAACCCCACAAAGGCCATTGAAACCACTTGAAAACCACACAAGTAATATAAACTTAAAAAGAATGAAAATCGTGGTTCATCAGAAAACTAATTTAAAAAATAATGTAATTGTCCTGGACGATAATGATGGGACACTTAATACTTTGTTGCACAACGTTTTGAATGAATCGAGTTTGTGTAACTTTCAGAGAGACTTCGGCTCTGTTGACGGGTACTTTGCCTCGTTCCCTGTCTGCAGTCTCGGGTCTGAAGGCCTCCTTTTACAGATGTTTCTCCTCCTTTCACGGGTGTACAATAAAATTTAGATCAGGACTCACCAAAGGGAACATCTGAATGGTTCAGTGATGAATTCTTAGTTATCCTAGGGTGGTTTTAGCTACCCTTATGAATGAGACCAAGCTTTCTCCAGCAGTGTGGTACTCACCCTGATACCAAAAAGCACTGTGACTACTTTTCATATTTTATATAAGTAAACTGGCTGGTTAAAAGACTGAAGACACATGTGAGGCTAATGCACATGTTCCTATGATCAAACTATTTTTAATGAGGTGCTATAGTGATGCTTTGTATTTTGCTGATTTGCCGACTGGGTTGCTTGGCTCTAAACAGTAGCACAGGATTTCAAGATCCTGGTTCTGGTCTATAGGGCCTTACATGGACAAGCACCATCTTACATTGGTGATCTTCTTAGTCCCTACACCCCCAGCAGGTCCCTGAGGTCCAGTGATCAAAGCCTACTGGTTGTGCAGCACCAGGCTAACGACCAAAGGTGACAGATCATTTGCTGCTGTGGCCCCCAGACTCTGGAACTCTCTCCCCCTGAGCCTGAGATCAGTGGACTCAGTGGTCTCCTTTAAAAAGCAGCTAAAGACTCACTTGTTCAAGCTGGCTTTTGTATGACCTTCTTCACCACTCTCTCTTTATTCTGCTCTCCCCACCTATTCCACCTTCCTCAGGATCCACTGATTTCCCTCTTTTCTGTTCACTCTCTCTCTTTCTTTACATTTTTTAATCACAGTTCTATTTTTGCTCATTTTAAATATATTTCTAAACATTTTCTGAATGCTTTTTTATATTTTTACAATTTTTGTTTTTGTGAAGCGCCTCGTGATTTTTATCTTGAGAGGCACTATAGAAATGAAATCCTCCTCTTCTTCTTCTTCTTCTTCTTCTTCTTCTTCTTCTTCTTCTTCTTCTTCTTCTTCTTCTTCTTCTTCTTCTTCTTCTTCTTCTTCTTCTTCTTCTTCTTCTTCTTCTTCTTCTTCAGCAAGACAGGTGAGACGGGCAGCTGTTACAGGTAAATATGTCCTCATCAGATGAAAGCAGTTGGGGTTGGTCCTAATGGTTCTGGACACTTTTCTCATGTGGGACTCAAATTTAAGATGCAAAACCACAAATCAGAGCAATGTCTGACTTCTAAGTTGATTTTCAATAAACGTTTAATTCTAAATAGTTTTGCCTGGTTCAAGAGGTTACATTCAAAGACCATTTGGGAGCTTTCTTTTTTAATAAAATGATACAAAAAATTCCACCTCATCCTTTTGTGTAATAATGAGAAATGAGATATATCAAACGATGTGTCTGTTTGGTCATCTGTGTTTGTATGCCTAAAACCAGGGGTAGCAAGCACTGGACTTGGAGAGCCACAACCCAGCATGTTTTAGTTGTTTCCCTGCTTCTACACAGTTGATTCACCTGTTCAGCAGCTCATCAGGCTCTGTAGAAGCCTGTTAATCACCTGCTGATTAAAATCAGGTGTGTTGAAGCAGGAAACCTCTACAACCAGCTGGATAGCAGCTCTCTAGGACTGGAGTTTCCTACCCCTGGTAGGAAACCAATTAGGTTGTGGAACTTCTAGTTTAGCTTGTGTTAGGATCTGATTATCCTTCTTCCCTCCACTGTAATAAACATTGTTAAAGGTTGAGTAAGTTACGCAGAAAAAACGATTATTCTCACTCTACTGGGGATTTAGACTGTTTTTGGATTAGCCACATTTAATGCCTTAAACCATTATAAGGGCAACCAGAGCTGAGAGAAAGAACATCTCAATCATTTTTATTGACATTGGCAAGAGGCCTTAATATCTACATCTATCAGACAGGAGAGAACCATAGAAGAGATGAACCAAGACAGCTGCACCTCCCTACAACACAACACACCTCCAAGTTAAATCTGTAAACTTAGTATTGACACATCCAGCTTCCAAAACTTCTGTGCAGGAGAAAGATGAAAAAATCCAAAATAACAGAACAAACCGTTCAAATGCTAAACTTCCCTGTAAGTTCAAAAGTGTGCATGAGTTTGTTCTGCAGACTGAATTAAATAAGGCGAGACAAGCCCTTTTCGACAAGGTCATTATGATAATACTAACAATTATCATGTCCTGCTTGCTACTATTGAGAGGTTAACTAATCTCCCAACACAGTTAAACCCTGATTTTATATCCTAAACCAAGTCTAATGAGTTTACATCCTTTTTCAATGAGAAAATCATAAACATCAGATCGACCATTTATTCCTCCATGTCAAGCAACACAACCAGACCACAGCTACAATCTCACAGCAGTGTGATTAGTGCTAAAACACTGGAGAACATTCAAGGCCTTAAACTCATCTAGCTGCTGTCAACACAACCTGCCGACTAACTTCTTCAAAAATGTTTTAGCTGCTTAAAAGCTGATGAAATGAAAAGTGTTAACTGTTCCCTAATGTCAGGTATTTTCCCTAAAACACTGAAAACTGCTGCTGTTTAACCTCTAAAGAAAATTAGATCCATTAGTGATGAATAAGTACAAACCAGTCTCTAATCTCCCTTTAATCGGGAAAGTTATTGAAAATGGTAAATGGCCTGTATTTGATATAGCGCCTTCTAGAGTCCTGGAGCCCCCCAAGGTGCTTTACAACACAATCAGTCATTCACCCATTCACACACACACATTCACACACTGGTGGTGATGAGCTACAATGTAGCCACAGCTGCCCTGGGGCACACTGACGGAGGTGAGGCTGCCAAGCACAGGCGCCACCGGTCCCTCCGACCACAACCAGCAGGCAACGTGGGTTAAGTGTCTTGCCCAAGGACACAACAACAGCGACAGACTGAGCGGGGCTCGAACCTGCAACCTTCCGATTACGGGGCGAGTACTTAACTCCTGTGCCACCGTCGCCCCAACAAGAAAAAGCTGTTATGATCCAGCTGAACAACTTTTTAGAGACAAACAAGCTGCTAGATAGTTTCCAGTCAGGCTTTAGACAACACCACAGCCCTGAGACCGCACTTATTAAAGTATTAAATGATATTAATCTAAATACAGATTCAGGCAAAACATCTGTCCTGATGATGCTCAATCTCACTGCAGCTGTTGATACAGTCGACCACACCATCCTTCTTGATAGACTGGTTGAGGTGGGACTTTCAGGCATGGAAAAAGGGCAGGCATGTGGAAGACGGGGGTTATGGTCTCTCTATTGGTCATAAATCAAAGCTGATCACCATGAACATGTGAATTTCTCCAAGGCTCAATTCTTCAATCTCTACATGCTCCCCCTGGGTCAGGTCATACACAATAACAACATTATCTATCATAGTTATGCAGATGACACCCAGATCTACCTAGCTCTATCACCTAGTGACTGTGGTCCCCTAGACTCACTCAGTGTTTGGAGCAAGTCAGTGACTGGATGCAGTCACTGACTAGCTCCAGTTAAACAAAAACAAGACTTTGAAAATAAGGATAGACAAAACAAGACCTAGAGAAACTCATTCATGTGTTCATCTCCAGCAGGCTGGACAATTGCAATGGTCTTTTGACTGGTTTTCAAAAAAATGCTGTGAAGCAACTGTGGCTTATTCAGAATGCTGCTGCTAGAGCCTTAACAAGAACCAAGAGAACCGAGCACATCACTCCTGTTCTTAGATCTCTACACTGATTACCAGTAAACTACAGAATCAATTTCAAGTGCTTCTACTAGTTTATAAGTCACTCAATGGCATGCTCAATGGCATGGGGCCAGAATACATGTCAGATCTCCTTTCTGGATATACTCCCAGGAGGGCTCTGAGATCCTTAGGAAGTAGTCAGCTGGTAGAACCCAGGTCAGAACCAAACAGGGTGAAGCTGCTTTTAGCTACCATGCTGCTCACAGATGGAATCAGCTTCCTTATAACCTCAAATGTGTCCCAACTCTAGTAAGTTTTAAATCACAATTGAAAACGTTCATGTTTTCATCATGTTCTTGTGCATCACCTTCTGCACTGTAACTGCTCACCCTTTAACTTTAACTTTGTTTCTTTTTCATTTTAAAATTGTGTTTTCTGTCACGTTGATTTAAATGTTCCCGCTATTCTTGCTAATGGAAAGCACAATGAATTGCCTCTGTGTATGAAATGTGCTATACGTATAAATAAAGCTGCCTTGCCTTGCCTTAACACCGTCAACAAGGCTGCTGAACTACACCATAGTGACTCATCTAACTTTCACTCCATCGCCTTCTGCCCCCTTTTCTTCTCCCCTCTCTCAGTCTCTTTCTGGAGAGTCCGTTTCTAAATTTGTCTAAATGCCAGACAGAGAACTCCGCACTCCACCTCTCACTGCCTCAAGAAGTTAAACTGACTGAGGAATAAAAATTCCATTAAAAAACAAATAAAATAGTTTGAGATTACTATGAAATAAACATGTTCTATGCTAATTTAGAAAAGAAACTGATTACATTGTTTTCTATATTTCATGAAAACTATGTTTCTCCCCATTCTGTAGATTAAATAACAGGCCATCTTACTTGTTGTGGAAAACAGTGCACCATTTCTCCACAGTATGGATGAAAGTACTAGTGAAATCAGAGTGTATTGCTTTTGTGTCTATCCATCTGTCCCACCTCCCAAATGATTTGCATCTTTGCATCAAAGATGGCAAATCTTTTTCAACCAGTTGATATGTTATATGGGAGTTAAATGATTCAAAAATGCTTGGCGACATGCTTCGTAACTCTAAAACAACCACCAACAATCATTCAAACTCCCCTATGAGATACCAGCAGTATTCAGATTGAACAAATACGAGGCTAACTTTAACCCCATATTTCCACAGGAAATACAGGATTATCTGTCAGCCTTCTGCTTTCACTCTTCCATCGAACACTGACAAGGAGAGCATGAACATCATACATGTTTTAACAGCAATTTGAAACAGAACATAAAATATCCTGGATTGAGTGTATTTAGTTCATGCACAGTCTGAAAAAAAAAATAGGGCCAAAGAATAACTTGTGAAGAATTTCAACGGATGTCATTTGATGCAAAACACCAAAATAGTAACTTCCAGAAAATTGCTGAGCAAGTCATTTGAACTTAGCATGATCTGGCTGTGGGTACCATTAAATGGTTCCATTTGTGTCAGTAACTGGTTTGAAATGATGCAGTTAAACTATCTGAGGATGTCTGTGAAATATAACACCAGTTGGCTGTTGGCATCAGTCTCGTCTATCTAGAAACATTTACGGTTTCATTCCTTTATTGTTGGTTTCAAGCTCTATACTGTAGAACCTCACACGGGTTCTTTACAGGATCTGCCGCTGGACTCATTCAGCCAGTAAATATCCCCAATTTAATTAATATTAAATTAAAATAGTAATTTAGCAATGGAAGGAAAAAATTGCAGCTTTGCCTGGAAAGCTCATGCAAACAGGATGGGAAGCAGCTACCTACCTCCACAGATTCGTCGTCCTCCTCCTCCTCATCATCATAGTCATCATAATCGTCTCCAGTATCTGCCATTTTGGCACCGTTTTAGAAGCTCTAAACACAAGAGAGATACAAACTTTCAGACATTTCAGCTTCATGTTATGTAAAGGATGAACACCGTGCTCTGCAGGTTCAGCTTTTCTTACAAACTGAAATCAAAACTCATTTCCTGACTCAGCCTAAATAAGGTTTCACTTTATGATGCTTCCAACCCCCCCCCCCCCCCCCCACACACACACACACACACAATGACACAGAACATAAAGGCCAGATCAACGTCTGACTAGTGCAATTCAGCAGATCTCTGCAATATTTCCCGATAATAAGGAATTTTCACTTGCTATCCACAAGAGTCTCAGCCTGATTCCAACAGTTATGCGCCACTCCTAACATGAAATGTTTAAAGGAAATCAGTAAATTAATAGCTACACATTGAGAATGGTAGGTTAGGAAGCAAAGTGCATTAGGATGGGACCCCTGGCTCCAAATCTGTGAGAGGACCCCCCCCCCCCCCCCCACATACCACAACACAGCTGAGCGGACTGTGGCTCCCGGCTGAAGGTTGCCGACAGCTGCCCAACATGGCCCCTGCTATTTGACATGTAAGCTAATGCCCCAACCTGATTGGCTGACTGTGTTTAGCAAAGGGAGATGCAATGCCTTCTGAGGCTGCAGGTTAAATATAGGATGACATACTAACTACCATTTTTAGCACCTAATAGCCCTCTCTTTAAGTTAAAAAACAAAAAATAACTGTCTGAAAGGAAAAATATGCAGAAAATCGATTTAGAAAACCAAAGCAAGCAGATGCTGAAGCTTCAAGTGGAATCAAAGAGCTGCTGGTGTTTGAGACAAATCCAAAACTCAATCTGGTCTCATTTCACTTTAATCTTGTGATTGTTTGGTTATTCCTTCGAAACGCAAAAACAACAACAAAAAAAAGTTCAGTTTTTATCCCTCAGTCAATCTCATCTTGGATCCAAAAAGCAGTAAAGGATGGAGACAGTGGACATCCAAGCAGATGGAAAGCCATGCAGGGCATAAAAAACGTATATTTGAGGATTTTAATCCATTCCTTTGCTTACCGGTTAAGTTTAAGTTTAATGGTCTCCCAAGCCGCCAAAGCCTTTCCAGCCTCCCTCCAGAGAAAAGCTGGGCGACAGCACACAGCTGCACTTTCTAGCCAGGTTATCATGTGGGTGACCCAGCCAATCAGAAGTCGTTGCTCTCAGGTTTCAAAACCTAAATATACCCAAGTGATCATTTCAGAAAGGAGCACCTGTCGAGGCTAAACACATCACCGGTACAGTAATGAGGACAGCGTCACAGACAGGGGACCGTCAGCTTGCACACAACAATACAAAGTATGTGCAGCTCAGCGGTAGGCGACTGTGGCAAGGAGGATAGTTTTCCCTTTCTGAATGATTTCAACAAGACTTAGACTACCAGCTAAGCTCAATGGCCTAGTGGTATGGGTGTCCACCCTGAGATCATGGGTTCAAATCCACAGTTGGATCATACCAAATACTTAAAAAATGGGACCCAATGCCTCCCGCTTGACACTCTGCCTTAAGGGGTTGGATTGGAGGGTTAAACCACCAAATGGTTCCTGAGCGCAGACATGTCTGCAGCTCATTGCTCCCCCAGGGGACGGGGCAAGTGCAGACAACAAACTTCACCACACATCAGTAATCTTAAAGAAAGTTAAACATTCATTCACTCATTCATTCATGATGGGAGTGGATTTGATTCATGGCCTGGATGACTAAGATCTGTTGAGCTCATCTATCAGATGACCCAAAGCTGGTTGCATCCTGTTAAGAATCAGGGCAACAAGCTACAAGCCTGTGGCATAAAGAAGTGTACCCTTATTGACTTTTTGTTTGTCTTATGCAAACAAAATACAATCTTAAACTAAAATGTTTATAACACTTTAGATAACAAGTGGATCCAATGTTTGTAATTACTGGTAATGAGTTTTTAATCATCACTGTGGATGAAAATCATCCTACTTTTCTTCAACCATGAACAGCCTGTTTAAGGTCAAAGGTCAGACATTTACCCTAAAGTTTTCTGCTAGTGCAGAAGTCTTGGTTTCATCAATTACAATAAGTGGACCAGATCCCGAAGTCGCAGAGCAGCCCCAGACCATCACACTACCACCACCATGTTTGACTGTTACTTTAGCTGTTTTTACAGGACCATTGCGTTTGCAAAATGGGATTTGCCCCAGCTCCCTGGGGAGGATAAAGGTCGTTTATAAGATCAGACCGTGGCGGTAATGTGGCGCAATCGTGGCAATTTTATAAAAGATTAGGTAAAGGCGGCATAAAGGGGGTATGGGGGCAGTGACTGAGCTGCCGCAGACTTCTGTTTATCTTGGACATAACTTGCTTTTTATTGCGATTGAAACCGTGATCGTTAAGTTTTTTTTAACAAGCAGCTCCTAAAGGTGTCTGTCCCCATCAGTCCCGGTGCAGTCTCTGGTCATCTGAGCTTCAGCTCTAACAGAGAGGCTCGTGGAGCGCTGCGGCATTCCAGTTTGCCATTTCAGCTGACTTTGTTCAAAAAGCAACCCTTATTGCCTTTGTATACTTTCATTTTCAATAAATTTGCCAGCCGGAGCTCAGCAATAACTCCCCACGTCATCATGACATCTGCCTCTGTTGCGCCAGGGCGCATATGACAGACCATTACCGCAATATTACTACCAAGCGAGACGGAACAAATGCCGCAAAACGCCATGCCGGCATGGCGCGTTTATAGACATACCATTGCGGTAATATTACGCCGATTTGCCGGCATGGTGTGTCGTATAAAAGCACCTTTTGATGTTTGATTTTTAGTTTCACACTGTATAGAATGGGAAAATGTCATCCCTACAGTTTTATTTTCGTCTAATTAGAAGACAAGACATTTTCCCAGAAGTCTTGGGGATCATCTAAATGTTTTTCGAGTATATGTGAGACAGGTCTTTGTGTTGTTATTCAGCAGGGGCTTTGATCATGGACCTCTCCAGTTGAGGCCATTTTTGCCCCCATTTTCTTAAGGTTGAAGCCTGACCTCTGATTGATGTAGTTTTCACACAGGATCTGGTTACTTTCCATTACTTTTTTCTTCTTGATAACTGAAAACATTTGAAAACTATATTTTGTACTCACCCAGATTCTCCTCAGCTAATCTGTTTACTCATCGGAAACATTTTGGTGTGAAAATGTAAAAACAGGCAAAATCTAAGGGAGCAGACACTTTTATCCCAAAACTAAGACAAACCATATTGAAAAGCCTAAATATGAAATGAACTACTGCAATCTTATCTGGTGAAGATATGTTTGGAAAACTTAAGATTCTTTAGAATAAGAAAACTCAAACAGCTTCACTTCAAGTAAAAAGACAAGAAATTCTGTATTGAGAACGATTGGGGAATCAAAATGTTTGAGACATCTCCACATCTTATCTGTGTGTGAGTGTAGGTTTTTTTAGGTGCTGTGCTTTCTATCCACAATTTATACTCAGGTTATTTGGAGATCTTAAAGGGAACGCATGAGCTGAAATATCGATTATAGTGGTTGAGAAAAACTGGTTGTGGGGCGAGGGGGGCACAGGGATCAAGAGTTTGTCCTATAACCAGTGGGTTGCTGGTTCACACGCAGGATCTGCCCATGTCCGTCTTTGTCCCCTTGGCCAAAACACTTGGTCAGGGAGACCAGTGGCACGAACTGTGTGAAGCCTTGCCTCCGTCAGTGTGTCCCTGGGCAGCTGTGGCTACAATGTAGCTCATCACCACTGGTGTGTAAATGATCGTGGTGTAAAGCACTATGGAGCACATGTCTTAGAAAAGTCCTATACAAATGTACACTACTATTATCTGAAATCAGTTTGACTCCACTCTCCACTAAAAAGCAGTTAGCGATTTGAATGTTGCTGTCTGTAACAGGAATGGGAAGGTTTGTGATTCTAGGTCACTTCACGATGTTTTAATATATATTTTGTTATTTAGCACCTTACAGAAAAGGTGCCTGAGCCTATGTTCATAAATAAAGCAACATTTGAGCGGGTATTTTGCAAGTCATATTTCAAAAGCTTTGGAAATGTATTAATAACTATTTTTGTCAGAAGTTCCTCCTATAACTAGCATTTATTAGCCACTGTAATGTAGCACTCCCTGTTAGCATGCTAATGTGTGGAAATGAAAAGTCCATGCCTATTATTTTTAAAGATGGAGCATCTTTTTTTTCCTGATGTTTTACGCTGAGCTCTCACTCATTGTTGAAGGTGTAGAGTGCAACCTGTGAAACTAGACGGACAGCAGCAGCTGGAAGTCAGTCTCTCTCCAGTGGCACTGATCCTCCATTCTGTCACATGCACCAGAGGACTACTGCTTGGTCACATTTGAAACATCCCAACAGTACAGATCTGCAAACCTAAATTAGAAGAGGTGGGTTGATATAAGGTGCCATTATGAATATAGTTTTTCTATCCATTCTCAGAAACACTGAAGTCCAGTTGTATTTGCTTAGACTTGCTAAATGATTTTTCTTCATGTATTAATCGGTCTAGCAGGTAAAAGAACGACAGTCAAATAAAACACAGGGGTGATACTAAAGAGCAGCTGCAGCAGAAACAACAGCACTGGTACCGACTACACATAAAGATGTAGAACAATCCAATAAAGTCTTGTCTTTAATTAGATCAAGTTATCCAGCAAAGCAACTTGGAATAAATATGCTTGTTGCTAACAGCTAATTGTCAGATGAAGTCATGCACACTGAACTGATTCACTCTAAATCATCACTGATATTATGAACACTACATTGTTTCAATGTTAGAGCTTTAAAAAAGTTTATCCCATTTGGTTCTAAACCTCAAAAAGCATTGGTGGCAATCAGAGATGCTGCATCTATTTATACGTATCAGTTGAAACTGGAAAAATACAAATGATGGTGCAAAAGTCCTTTTATGTCAGTAATCCAGTTTAGACTGAGAGACCATCTAAAGGCTTTGCATGTGTTCTGGATTCATTAGCTGATTAGTGTGACGCTTTGTTGAACCTTTTCATAATATTGTAATTGTCTGAATTTTGATTGTGGGTTTTTCATCAGCTCTAAGCCATAATCACCACAATTATAACAAATAAAGGCTGAAATATCTGGACTTGCCTGTAACAAGTCAATATCATAAACTAGTTACACATTTTAAATTGAATTACGGACATAAAATGAGCTTTTGCACCATAATCTAGAATTTTTTGTAAGCAACAGCTTTAAATTTGTGTAGCTTCAAGAGATCCTGTGCTCTTCAGACTCCACAGATTTTATCTCGTTAATTATGACCCTCGACCGCTTTTTTTATATTCTTGACAAGTTTACTGCGACATTCCCTTTTCCCTTGAGTTAGGTTTCATGTTTTGCATGGGATGTTCCGGGTATGTTTTTCTCAAGGTGAAGCCACGTGACTTCCAGTGATACTTTAAGAGAAAAACCACTGGTGAAAATTTAAGGTATGCACTGAATCACACTTGAACAGACCATATGTAATAGACTCTGCAGAAGAGCAACACATTTTAGACTTTTAGTGAGTTCTTATAATTAGTTTCATGGTTACTTTAAAAAAAAAAGACAGTTTTGCTTTAACTTACCTTCTTAAGAAAAATCTGAACATATTAGCCAATATCTCGTCTGACAGGCTCTTATTATTCAGACTTGCTTCTCTGTATACGAGAGTTCTGATTAAACATCACTCACACATACACCACTCATCTCATTTCTCATTACACTAGATCCATCCATCATTTAGAGTAGTTAGTCTTGTTTAAAATTGTTTAAATTGTTTAGAAATAAATAATCTTAAATGTTTTAAAGGACTCTCTCTTCTCTTGTCTCTCAGTTAATCTAAAGTGTTACATAATCCCTGCAATAAAAAGTTCCAATCTTCTGGTTAAATAACCCAGCGGTCCGTAAGATTGATTTCATATTCACTATGGAATATTATGTCTCACGGGTCCTTAATTAGATGTAAATTAACTTCTTTTACATAATGGCGAGCCAGCCAGGAGAGAGGTTAAATAACCTTCGGAGGAATAGCTCCTTCATCAAGTTAGTTTTTTTTTTTTTTACAAAAGAATTTCCCTCAGTGAGATTTAAATGTTCAAAAGTACACCAACAAATATGGGAACTATCTAGGACAAACCTGGGCATTTTACGGCCCGCAGGCCACATACGGCCCTTTGGTTGACTTTGACCGGCCCGCGTAAGGTTAATTGGAAATTACAAAATAAATGTATTTTCTCATTTTACCTCATGCATGGACTTATGAGGCTCCGAATGTGCCAAAAATGTGTCTATGTATTTATATGCGTGCCTATGTATTTATAGTGAAGGCATTCATGAGAAAGCTGCAGTTTCTTTCAAGTCGACTGGAGAGCAACTCTCACTCACATGCAAACCCTGAACGAAGTCACCCCATCAGCTGATCACCTCAGCAGGTACTCATCCATGTTAGGAGCATTACATGGTGAGTTTTCAAGGCGTTTTGAAGATCTCAGAACAATCGAGGATGAAATGCACATGATTTCCTCTCCCTTTACCTGCAGTGTGGATAATGCACTCAGTGATGTGCAGCTGGGACTCATTGACCTGCAGTCTGATGCAGTACTGGCAGAGCACTTTAAGTCAGGATCTCTGCTGGATTTCTACTCTTCTCTTAAGGAGGAGAACTTTCCAAACCTGAGGAGACATGCTCAGAAGATGTTGGTTCTCTTCGGCTCTACCTACATTTTTGAACAAACATTTTCAACGATGAAGTTTACAAAATCCAGGTAAAGATCCTCTCTCACTGATGATCATTTGTCAGCTGTGCTTCGCATCTCCACCTCAGACATTCAACCTGACTTTGATGCACTCGTTAAGGCCCAGCAGAGACTAGATTTCTCTCACTGAATAAGAAAAAAATTGCTTAAAACACAAAATAAGGTGTTTGGACCAAAAATGTAGGCAACTGGCAGTGAACTGGGACACTTTTATTTGAAACCTCTTTCTCAAGATCACAGTTCAGTGATGTTATATTACAGACAATACTGTGTGTCTGTAGAATGCTAAGAACCTCTTTCCAACAATATTTGAAACTCAAAATGTGTTTTGGAGTGAATGTGACTGAAACTGTTAACTAATATAAGTCACAAATGTTTAACAAAAACCAAATGTGCACACTTTGTTTACCATTGCTTTGGGAAATTTGAATGAATCACATTTTTGTAAGCCAACCTCACTTTTTCCTTTTTGCTCATTTATAACATATAGTCTACGCTTACCAGCTTGAAAAAACAATGGTATTTACTGCTTTTTATAAAGAAAAACCATTAATATTATGCATAATTGACTTCAGCCTTTTGGCCTGGCCCTCCACAATATTTTCTGTTTCAACCTCACCACTCACTGCGTCCTGCTGACAACGGTATCGTCTTCCTGAATCCTTCTGCTTTCCTACACTATGGTTCCCTCCTGTCTGCTGCTCATCACGCCTCCTGAAAAGAGTCAGGAACCATGAGCTCAGTCGACATATTTGGCTCTCAAAAAACTAAAATAACCCTAAGTGCACCATGTTCAAACTCTAATCTGTGGCTGGAATAATAACCCATACAAAGTCGAACAAAATAACATTTAAATATGTAATGCAAAACACCCAAAACAGATAAAAACCACTTTATTTCAGTGATTATTCACAGAGACTGAAGGGAAGAAGGTTTTGTGAGATTTCACCCTCTCTCAAGCATATTTCAGTCACCTTTACCATCATTAATTCCACATTCTGCTGCAGGCACTAAGTTTCAGGAGAATACTGGACTGTACAGAGAGGGGGCTTGAAAAACCACCACACCCAGTCCAACAATACTGCAAGGCCACATGGGGCAAGAACACACAGCTGGAAAACAAAGTCCATGTACAGCTCCAGGTCAGACGCTTCAAGGACCTCCGTGTTTTGCTGAAAGGAAAACCGTGCAGAAATTTCACTTTAAATTATTTGAGCATCTCTGTTGTTCATTGTTCCACAGAAAAGTCTTTGTTCTGAATAAAATGTCTTTTTTGTAAAATAAATTATTACAGGACAATACAACATCCTGCCAGTGGTCCGCGGGAGTCAGCTCCACAAGAAACGATGGAGAGTAGAGGGCCATCTATCATCTGATCTCACCCAGGTCTTCGTGTCTCGAGGCAGAAAGAAAACAGGAAGGGCGCACTTTTGAAGACGTGAGGGTCATCATCTCACACGGAGCCGTGACATCATCCACTCTAGACCCTGACACAACCTGGAGGCAAGGAGATCGACACACAGGACCAGGGAGATGGAGGAGCGCAGATATTCAGACAGAAACACTTCATCGAGTTTTGACTTTTTATTAAAAATATAAATGTGAGTAACTGCAGTTCTCACCCCTCCCCAGTGAGGGCACAGCAGGCCTGGATGTGCCACTGGTGGTCTTTGACTGAGGTAAGCTGGAGGCTCTGAGAGATCTCAGCCACAGACATGCAGCCTTTCACATCCTGTTTGTTGGCAAATATCAACAGACCTGCCTTTCTTAAGTCCTGGACAGATCAGAGTAAAACACAAATTCAAGCTCTGGTTTGTTTTTGTTATCACAAACAGCACACGGTTCTATAAAATAACTTAGTATTCAATTTACACAGAAAAAACAAAACTATGTAGAGCCAGTAAGTAAACCCAAGATAGAACCGACACAGAAAAAATAACTAGATGTGACAAAATAGAAAACAGCTGCTCAGGACCCTCCAAGTACTATCTGGAGTTAATAATGATAATATTCAGTATGGACATTCAAGAAAAACCTTGCAGCATCATGTTGGAAACATTGGGGTCTACGTATTTTAGATACCTTAAGAAATGATCTGTTTTGAAATGTTAATAGATGCTGTGTTTCCCCTAGGAATTTTTCCAGCTGTGGTGTGTGTGGGGGGGGGGGGGGGGGGGGGATATGACACGCCTCACCTTTATGTTAATATTGTTTTATTAGACGCACTCCACTCTGAACTGCACCAATCCAGCAACTGCTGCATTTTAATAACTAGTATTACCAATATTTGCACAAGATTATTTTTTGTTTTAAACTCTCAGTGACACACTTTGCAGGGGGGTTTGGCATTTAATTTTTCTTGGCGTCTGGAAAAGCATCTCCTTTTGCCCCCCTTTATTTGACTTTCTGCCCCCTTCATGTTGGTCTAAGATCATTACTGGGCTGGCCCTATTAAACATGTTCTACACCCCTGCTTAGTAGACTTAATGAAGTATTTTTAAGCCAGTATAAAAATGACTGAAACACAAATTTACATATTTGGCATTATTGACCAATATCTTTGATTTAATTTATTTGTTAAGATGCATTACAGTGAACATTATAATAAAGCCTAGGTCGCAGGTCGATGATAGACTTTGTAGTCGTATCATCTGAACTGAGGCCGTATGTTTTGGACACCCCAGTGAAGAGAGGAGCGGAGCTGTCAACTGATCGCCACCTGGTGGTGAGTTGGATCAGATGGCAGGGGAAGATGCCGCGTAGACCTGGCAGACCCAAATGCATAGTGAGTGTCTGCTGGGAATGCTTGGCAGAAGAACCTGTTAAGACAGTCTTCAACTCCCACCTCCGGCAGAGCTTTGACCACGTCCCGAGAGCAGTGGGGGACATTGAATCAGAGTGGGCCTTGTTCCACTCTGCAATTGTTGAGGCGGCTGTTGCTAGCTGTGGTCGCAAGGTGGCCGGTGCCAGTCGTGGTGGCAACCCCCGGACCCGCTGGTGGACACCAGAGGTTCGGGGAGCCGTCAGGCTGAAGAAGGAGGCCTACAGGGCGTGGCTGGTCTGTGGGGCTCCGGAGGCAGCAGACAGGTACTGGATAGCCAAGCGGGGTGCAGCAGTGGCAGTTGCCGAGGCAAAATCTCGGGCATGGGAGGAGTTTGGTGAGGCCATGGAGAAAGGCTATCGATCGGCTCCAAAGAGGTTCTGGCAAACTGTCCGGCACCTCAGGAGAGGGAGGCAGCAACTCACTCACACTGTTTACAGTGGGGATGGGGAGCTGCTGACGTCAACTGGGGCTATAGTCGGACGGTGGAAGGAATACTTTGAGGAGCTCCTCAATCCCACCTATGCGCATTCTGAGGAGGAACCAGAGCCGGGAGACCTGGGGATGGACTGTCCAATCTCGGAGGCAGAAGTTGCTGAGGTAGTCAAACAACTACACAGCGGCGGAGCCCCGGGGGCGGATGAGATTTGTCCTGAGTATCTCAAGGCTATGGATGTTGTAGGGCTGTCATGGTTGACACGTCTCTGCAACATTGCGTGGTCATCGGGGGCAGTTCCTGTGGAATGGCAGACCGGGGTGGTGGTCCCCATCTTTAAGAAGGGTGACCTGAGGGTGTGTTCCAACTATAGGGGGATCACACTCCTCAGCCTCCCTGGAAAGGTCTACTCCAAGGTACTGGAGAGGAGGGTCCGATCGATAGTTGAATCTCAGATTGAGGAGGAGCAATGTGGTTTTCATCCTGGCCGTGGAACTGTGGACCAGCTCTATACCCTTGCAAGGGTGATGGAGGGGGCATGGGAGTTTGCCCAACCAATCCACATGTGTTTTGTGGATTTGGAGAAGGCTTATGACCGTGTCCCCAGGGGCACCCTGTGGGGGACGCTCCAGGAGTATGGGGTGGGTGGCCTTCTGTTAAGGGCCATTCAGTCCCTTTACCAGAGGAGCGTGAGATTGGTCCGCATAGCCGGTAGTAAGTCGGACCTGCTCCCAGTGAGGGTTGGACTCCGCCAGGGCTGCCCTTTGTCACCGGTTCTGTTCATTACCCTTATGGACAGAATTTCTAGGCGCTGCGTGGTGTGGAGTAGGGCCCGACCGATATATCGGCCGGCCGATATTATCGGCCGATATAGGGGCCATTAACACTATCGGCTATCGGCCAAAAAGACGGCCGATATGGCCAATATTGCTCTACCTATCCAGCAGATGGCGCCAGCTTTATGAACTCATGTTGTGTGGCTGCACTCCTCGGGGGGTGGAGCCACCGTCACAGCACACATGCAGCGGAGCAGCAGAAGCAATTCAGTCAAGCAGAGACGACGGTGATGAGGAAGTAGGAGGTAAGTCTTCAGTTTTAAGCATATTTGTTGTGTCAGTGGTAAGTTGAACGGTAAAATAAGCAATGACAAAAGTATGTTTCCCCTCAACATGCTTCCTACGTTTATTGTGTGCCTCGTGGCCTCGTATTGAAAAGTTAACCTGAAAAAATAAAATGAAACTGCAGCAGCATTACGCTCTATGCAGAGCTCACGCTGCTTCCCCTTTTTCTGCTGGCCTTTTTCTGGTAGACATTCTGGAATATTCTCAGACAATTTCCTCCGCTCTTCAGCAGTCTTTTCAAACTGACGCGGTTCATCCGTGGCTCGCGAAAAAAATAGTGCAGACGCCGAAATGATCGCTGCACGGCTGGAGCGCCTAAGCACTGCAGAATAGGATAACAAGGGCGTCTCAATGCGGTAGTGGGTCTCCGTTTCGCGGCGCTTCGGCGGCATACGACCGTTGCCGCAGCTGAGGACGGGCGAGGGGGGGTTGGCAACAAAGCAATGAAACGCTGTGCAGGGAGTCCCCCCTCCTCTCCCTAGCTGGGAGAGGAGTAGGGGCGGTAATACGAGAAAATAAACATTCCTCTCTACAATAGAATAAATCTATTGTATTTTTCAGCCTTATATTTTACATAAGGCTTATACATTGCCACATACTAGTCATTTAACGTATCTTATTTTTATTTTCCTAATACTGTCGGCTTTGGAAAGGATCAAAACAAATAAGTGTAAAACTCAAAAGTATTTTAATGCCAAAAAACAGGTAGCTAGGACGCTGAAACTAGCAGAGTATGACTGAAACTGAACCGTATGCACTGAGGAGTGAGAGATGACAGAGGACTAGTTATGAGGAGGAGCTGTGAGTGGGAGCAGAGGACAGCAGGGGAACATAGGAGGAACTATAAATGAAAATATTTTTAAAGAAGAATCCTAAAAGGGAAAGAAGAATAACTAGGAAAAAAAACTGACAACAAACGGAGTAGAAAATTCAGTGGAAGGAACAAAAAAAAAAAGAAAAAAAAAGACTTGAATACTAAATGAGAAAACCTTAACAGCTGGGGAACCAAACAAAAACAGAGCCATTGGTTTTGAGCCACAATGCCTGATATCATTTATTTACATGATAATATTTTACTTTGTCTTGGTATCAACAGATATATAACTGTACTTTTATGCAGATTATTTTATTACAGATGGAAAAAGAGGGTCGAGGTAAGGTGTGGGCCTACTTCACTAAAGATCCATCCGGTGATGTCATCTGCAGCATCTGCTCATCTTCAGTAGTAGTTTGTGTGTTCTGTTGTTTTTGAGATTGCAAAATAAATCTTATTTGCATTACTTGGAAACCCTAATGAGTTATTGAGACAGTTCTTTGGTGTGTAATATAGAAATAAGTTAGCATCAAAAAGGCAGAGAATGAAGGGTTTAATCTTAAGAACATTTGTATTAATTTTTTTGTGAGGGAGATTTATCGGCCATTATATCGGCTATCGGCCTTTGTTAAAAGTTTTATATCGGTATCGGTCCCAAAAAAAGCATATCGGTCGGGCCCTAGTGTGGAGTGTGTCGAGTTTGGTGGCAGGAGAATCTCGTCTCTGCTTTTTGCGGATGATGTGGTCCTCCTAGCTTCATCCAGCTCTGACCTTCAGCTCTTGCTGGGTAGGTTCGCGGCCGAGTGTGATGCGGCTGGGATGAGGATCAGCACCTCCAAATCTGAGACCATGCTTCTTGACCGGAAAAGGGTGGCTTGCCAACTCCGGGTCGAGGTAGAGGTCTTACCTCAAGTGGAGGAGTTTAAGTATCTCGGGGCCTTGTTCACAAGTGAGGGTAGGAGGGATCGGGAGATCGACAGGCGGATTGGTTCAGCGTCTGTAGTGATGCAGACGCTGAGCCGATCTGTCGTGGTGAAGAGGGAGCTGAGCCAGAAAGCCAGGCTCTCGATTTACCGGTCGATCTACGTCCCAATCCTCACCTATGGTCATGAGCTGTACGTCCCAATCCTCACCTATGGTCATGAGCTTTGGGTAATGACCGAAAGAACGAGATCGCGGATACAAGCGGCCGAAATGAGTTTCCTCCGTAGGGTGGCCGGGCTCAGCCTTAGAGATAGGGTGAGGAGCTCGGACATTCGGGAGGGACTCGGAGTAGAACCGCTGCTCCTCCAAATCGAAAGGAGCCAGTTGAGGTGGTTTGGGCATCTGGTCATCCAATTTGGTCCGGGAACGCCTTGGGGTCCTGCCGGAGGAGCTGGTGGAGGTGGCCAGGGAGAGGACGGTCTGGAGCTCCCTTGTTCGGATGCTGTCCCCGCGACCCGGACCCGGATAAGCGGAGGAAGACGACGACGACGATTATAATAAAGTAAATTGTTCTAGTGCAGAGAGGAGACAACCCATAGAAGCATTTGATCTGATTTCAGAGAAACATAGAACAGGTTAGATGCACCTAATAAATAAAATTACTAACAAACTCCGGAATCTGTTTCTTTGCTTCATTGTTCTGGTGCTGAAAATATCACTAATGCGGATCAAAGGAGATACACAGATGAATGCACCTCTTATTTATTATTTGGAAATCAGTGGGTGTGGTTTACATCAATACATTATTTTAAATCTGAAATTGATATGGATTGATCAGAAGTTGCTATGTGTATTGTTTATTTGAAAAGTATTTACAGAGCAGCCTCAGAATTGAGATTAAATATTTTTGATCACAATAGTAAAGGAACTATTACAGAACAAGTATTTCAGTAAAATCAGAACATTAATATTTAAGTGCATGGATTAATACATCTGAACTCATGCAGTAGAAACTAGGAAATATGAAATACTAGAACCAGACCCAACTTTTTATTTATTTATTTATTTTTTATTTGATTAAACAGATTTTTTTCCAAACGTTCTTGGCATTTTTTCCCCACACAAAGTTAAACAAAACAATGTTGATTAAGGTGTGTGTGTGTGTGTGTGTGTGAGAGAGAGAAAGAGAGAGAGAGGGGGGGGAAATAATTTTTACAAACCCGACCGGAGCGGAGGCAGTGACCGACGCATGCACGAGCCGTTTTCAGCTCTGTCTTGTCAAATGCACCACGTACGTTACGAAAAAAGTAACTTTAAATATTTAACCAAAAAAGAGGCAAGCTGAAGAAAACCTAGGGAGTACCGAAGAAACGTGAGCAACAGTGAAGCAAGCACAGAGCGATCCGTTACTGTCTATGTGTGTGTGTGCGTGGGCCGAACTGAGCTTCCTCTTTCACTCATTGGCCCCTTCGATACGGTCTTTCCAAGGGACTGCCACAGAGTTTTGTGTGTAGAGAAGGGCGGACGCTCTATGTGACCGGCCAATCACAGAGCGTGAAAGGCAGTCAGTTACCCAATGAGGATTTTTCTTCAGCACAATTACCTTATCGTGGTGGAGGAGTTTGAGTGCCCTAATGATCCTAGGAGCTATGTTGTCTGGGGCACTTAGTGCCCCTGGTAGGGTCTCCCATGACAAATTGGTCTTAGGTGAAGGGTGAGACAAAGAACGGTTCGAAGGATCTTTCATGGCGGTTAAAACGAAGAGTCGGAGTACCCGGCCCGGAGGGTTACCGGGGTCCCACCCTGGAGCCAGGCCTGGGGTTGGGGCCCGTGAGCGAGCGCCTGGTGGCCGGGCTTTCGCCCATGGGGCCCGGCCGGGCCCAGCCCGAACCGGATACATGGGCTCGTCCAACTGTGGACCCACCACCCGCAGGAGGAACATGAAGGGTCCGGTGCAATGTGAATCGGGTGGCAGACCAAGGCGGGAGCCTTGGCGGTCCAATCCCCGGACAAGAAAACTAGTTTTTGGGACATGGAACGTCACCTCGCTGGCGGGGAAGGAGCCGGAGCTTGTGGCAGAGGTTGAGCGGTACCGGCTAGATATAGTCGGACTCACCTCGACACATTGCATTGGCTCTGGAACCCGAGACCTGGAGAGGGGTTGGACACTCTTCTTTGCTGGAGTTGCTCCGGGTGAGAGGCGGAGGGCTGGGGTTGGCTTTTTGTTAGCCCCGAGACTCTCTGCCTGTGTGTTAGGGTTTACCCCGGGGGACAAGAGGGTAGCTTCCTTGCGCCTTCGAGTCGGGGAACGGGTCCTGACTGTTGTTTGTGCTTATGGGCCAAATATCAGTTCAGAGTACCCACCCTTTTTGGAGTCCCTGGGACGAGTGCTAGATAGTGCTCCATCAGGGGACTCCATTGTCCTGCTGGGGGACTTCAATGCTCACGTGGGCAATGACAGCTTGACCTGGAGGGGTGTGATTGGGAGGAACGGCCCACCTAATCTGAACTCGAGCGGTGTTTTGTTATTGGACTTCTGTGCAAGCCGCAGTTTGGCCATAACGAACACCATGTTCGAACATAAGGATGCCCACCGGTACACTTGGTACCAGGGCAGCCTAGGTCGCAGGTCGATGATAGATTTTGTAGTCGTATCATCTGACCTGCGGCCGTATGTTTTGGACACCCGAGTGAAGAGAGGGGCGGAGCTGTCAACTGATCACCACCTGGTGGTGAGTTGGATCAGATGGCAAGGGAACATGCTGCGTAGACCTGGCAGACCCAAACGCATAGTGAGGGTCTGCTGGGAACGCCTGGCAGAAGAACCTGTCAAGATGGTCTTCAACTCCCACCTCCGGCAGAGCTTTGACCACGTCCCGAGAGCAGTGGGGGACACTGAGTCCGAGTGGGCCTAGTTCCACTCTGCGATTGTCGAGGCGGCTGTTGCTAGCTGTAGTCGTAAGGTGGCCGGTGCCAGTCGTGGTGGCAACCCCCGTACCCGCTGGTGGACACCAGAGGTTCGGGGAGCCGTCAAGCTGAAGAAGGAGGCCTACAGGGCGTGGCTGGTCAGTGGGTCTCCGGAGGCAGCAGACAGGTACCGGATAGCCAAGCGGGGTGCAGCAGTGGCAGTTGCCGAGGCAAAATCTCGGGCGTAGGAGGAGTTTGGTGAGGCCATGGAGAAAGACTATCGATCGGCTCCAAAGAGGTTCTGGCAAACTGTCCGGCGCCTCAGGGGAGGAAGGCAGCAACTCGCTCACACTGTTTACAGTGGGGATGGGGAGCTGCTGACGTCAACTGAGGCTATAGTCGGACGGTGGAAGGAATACTTTGAGGAGCTCCTCAATCCCACCAATGCGCATTCCGAGGAGGAACCAGAGCTGGGAGGCCTGGGGATGGACTGTCCGATCTCGGGGGCAGAAGTTGCTGAGGTAGTCAAACAACTACACAGCGGCGGAGCCCCGGGGGCGGATGAGGTTCGTCCTGGGTATCTCAAGGCTATGGATGTTGTAGGGCTGTCATGGTTGACACGTCTCTACAACATTGCGTGGTCATCGGGGGCAGTTCCTGTGGAATGGCAGACCGGGGTGGTGGTCCCCATCTTTAAGAAGGGTGACCTGAGGGTGTGTTCCAACTATAGGGGGATCACACTCCTCAGCCTCCCTGGAAAGGTCTACTCCAAGGTACTGGAGAGGAGGGTCCGATCGATAGTTGAATCTCAGATAGAGGAGGAGCAATGTGGTTTTCGTCCTGGCCGTGGAACTGTGGACCAGCTCTATACCCTTGCAAGGGTGATGGAGGGGGCATGGGAGTTTGCCCGACCAATCCACATGTGCTTTGTGGATTTGGAGAAGGCTTATGACCGTGTCCCCAGGGGCACCCTGTGGGGGACGCTCCAGGAGTATGGGGTGGGTGGCTTTCTGTTAAGGGCCATTCAGTCCCTTTACCAGAGGAGCGTGAGTTTGGTCCGCATAGCCGGTAGTAAGTCGGACCTGTTCCCAGTGAGGGTTGGACTCCGCCAGGGCTGCCCTTTGTCACCGGTTCTGTTCATCACTTTTATGGACAGAATTTCTAGACGCAGCCGTGGTGTGGAGTGTGTCGAGTTTGGTGGCAGGAGAATCTCGTCTCTGCTTTTTGCGGATGATGTGGTCCTCCTAGCTTCATCCAGCTCTGACCTTCAGCTCTTGCTGGGTAGGTTCGCGGCCGAATGTGAAGCGGCTGGGATGAGGATCAGCACCTCCAAATCTGAGACCATGGTTCTCGACCGGAAAAGGGTGGCTTGCCACCTCCGGGTCGGGGGAGAGGTCCTACCTCAAGTGGAGGAGTTTAAGTATCTCGGGGTCTTGTTCACGAGTGAGGGTAGGAGGGATCGGGAGATCAACAGGCGGATTGGTTCGGCGTCTGCAGTGATGCGGACGCTGAGCCGATCTGTCGTGGGGAAGAGGGAGCTGAGCCAGAAAGCCAGGCTCTCGATTTACCGGTCGATCTACGTCCCAATCCTCACCTATGGTCATGAGCTTTGGGTAATGACCGAAAGAACGAGATCGCGGATACAAGCGGCCGAAATGAGTTTCCTCCGTAGGGTGGCCGGGCTCAGCCTTAGAGATAGGGTGAGGAGCTCGGACATTCGGGAGGGACTCGGAGTAGAACCGCTGCTCCTCCGGATCGAAAGGAGCCAGTTGAGGTGGTTTGGGCATCTGGTCAGGATGCCTCCTGGACGCCTCCCCGGGGAGGTGTTTCGGGCATGTCCTGCCGGCAGAAGGCCCCCGGGTCGACCCAGGACACGTTGGAGAGGTTACATCTCCAATCTGGTCCGGGAACGCCTTGGGGTCCTGCCGGAGGAGCTGGTGGACAAGGCCGGGGAGAGGACGGCCTGGAGCTCCCTAGTTGGGATGCTGCCCCCGCGACCCGGACCCGGATAAGCGGAGGAAGACGAGACAAGACGAGACAATTACAGATATTTATGAGTTTTACTCATTTCATGCTCGTATTCGTCAAAAATGCTTTATCCGTACGCTCATCCCTAGCTGTAACCACCCTGCCCTGCCTCCTCCTCATTGCTGCCTGCCGGCTGTGATCACAAGCAACAACAGAGTAGTTCCCGCTGCTTCTTCGGAAAACAGCGCAAATTTTATTTATTTATTTTTTATCTATAAAACGGGATCTTGTAGGCGTGGCGCTGGGATTTCAGCAGTGGCGGGCCACAACGGCTACGCCTATGTAAGGGAAACACTGAGATGTAAGGTACTGAAGTGGCACTAGATCCAAAACACCAGCCTTTAACAGTCAGTTTAGTTGTTTTTTCAAGATTTATTCAATCAGAGATCACTACATTTTTGGATCGTAAGAAGAAAGGTGCTCTGAGAACATTTGGGCTATACAAAATACTCGCATTCAAAGAAAGCAGATGTTTCTTGTTAATTTTAGATTTGTGGAACACTGAAAAACTAATGTTTTTAATTATTACTTCAGATTATAATCGGTCACTCAGAGTTTTCCATGCAGACTGAACATGAAAATAGTCTCCTACACTTAAAGATCAAGGTGCCTCTGTTGCTCGTTCATGCCACTTCACTCTGCATAACATAAAAAAAGAGCAGACCATACCTAACACAATGCCACCCAGCTTCTGGTGCAATCTACCGTCATCTCCCACCTCGACTACTGCAATGTCCCACTAACTGGTCTTCCAGCCTGTACTGTGAGACCTCTTCAAAAGGTCCAGAATGCAGCAGCGTGCCTGGTCTTCAATCAGCCTAAAAGAGCATGTCACCCCTCTGTCCTATGACCTCCACTAGCTACCGCTAGCTGCACGCATCAAATTCAAATCGCTAACACTAGCATACAAAGTCCTGGATGGTACAGCTCCCATCTACCTGAATGCTCTTGTAAAAGGCTTATGTGTCGTTCCACAGATGTGGAATGATCTACCAAGCACTACTAGAACAGGGGCTGCCTTGTCGATTTTTAAGAAACTCTTGAAGACCCAGTTCTTCAGAGAGCATTTTCTAAACTAGCACCTGTCCCCCCACTCTACTGCACACTCCATATTCGCTTCCTTCTATGATTGATTATGCTGCCTCACGCCACCTAGGATTGACTGATTAGTGTTTGTTGTTAGCCTCAAGGGCAACTAGCTGGCTTAATTATCACCTGTAAGTCACTTTGGGCAAAAGCGTCTGCGTAGTTTAACACACCTCTCTGCAGCTTCAGTACTGTTACCCACCCACTAACGCATTGAGACAGTGTCCTGGCCATGGCCAAAATCACAAAGATTAAATATCAGGCTTAATAAAGCAAATCAAGGAAATCTCATAAATATTAGAACAAATTCAAATGAGTAGAAAACTAGAAAAATTAAATGTGGGTTACTGAACATCAGGTCTATTTTTTCTAAGACTTTGTTAGTTAATGACTTGATTTGTGATAATAAGATTTCTTTGCTCTCTCTCACAGAATCCTGGCTGCAGCAAGAGGACTATGTTAGTTTAAACGAGTCGACTCCGTATAACTATTTAAATCATCATATTGCTCAAAGTACAGGGTGAGGAGGAGTAGCAACCATTTTTCATTCAGACCTATTAAATAATCCCTTACCAATTAATATCTACAGTTTGTTCGAACATCTTATTCTTAGTTTTCCTAATCCAGATTGCAAAAATGTAAAACCACTCTTGTTTGTAGTTTTATATCATCCACCAGGTCCTTACTCTGAGTTTTTGGATCAAATCTCTGATTTTTTATCTGATTTGGTGCTAAATACTGATAAGGTCATTATAGTGATGGATTTTAACATTCATGTGGACATTGAAAATTATAGCCTCAATGTAGCCTTTAGTAATATCCTAGACTCAATTGGTTTTACTCAAAGAATACATAGCTCCACCCACTCCTGCCATCATACATTGGACCTTGTGCTGACATGGCATAGAGTGTGAGGAAATAACGATATTTTCACATAATCCAGTCCTCTCTGACCACTTTGATAACCTTTGAGTTTTTTATAACCGAGATCTCGAGACATGACAGTAAATTTCACTATAGTCGGTCTCTATCTGACAACACTGTTGCATCTATTAAGTCAACTGTTCCATCTTTACTGTCCTCAGCATCTCAGAGGCATGTAGCAGAGGGAAAAATTTTCAGTTCTAGCCCCTCACAAATTGATGATCTAGTTCATAATGTTACTTCTTTATGTGTGGCATTAGATGATGTTGCCCCTTTAAAAAAGAAGGTAATTAAGCACAGGAAGTTGGCTCCCTGGTTTAATTCTCATTTACGAGCTTTAAAACTAAATTCTAGAAAATTGGTGAGAACATGGCGCTCTACACACCAGGAGGAGTCCTACTTATCCTGAAAAAATAGTCTTGTGCTTTATAAAAATAAACTTTGACAAGCTAGAACTGCTTATTTTTCATCGCTAATTGAGGAGAATAAGAATAATCCTAAATTTCTTTTCAGTACAGTTGCCAAACTTAAAAGAAGCATAGCTCAGAACCATCTATTCCCTTAGCCCTCAGCAGAAATGACTTAATGGGAGTTTTCACAAGTAAAATTAATTATATTAGAAACAAAATTATTATCATCCTCCCTAATGTGATTTCTTCTTCCTCAGTAAGTGAGGCAGCATCAGAGGTAACTGTAGAACCTCATCTGTGTTTGAACTGTTTTGATCCAGTTGAGCTTTCAGAGTTATCAAAAATATTAGCTTCATCTAAACCTTCCACTTGCATTTTAGATCCAATCCCAACCAAATTATTTAAAGATGCATTTCCTTTGGTTAATGCCCCCATTCTAGATATAATCAATCAATCCTTAGTAAATGGATACGTACCACAGGATTTTAACTCATTTACAGCCATTGACGACTTAAGTCGTCATTTTAGATCAACCCGTTCACTGCATTTGCATTTTTTTTTTACTATTTGGGCATCGGAACGAGCCCCCGCACTGAGAGAACAAACATTTCAGCTCTAAAGCCGATCTTCATCTGCATATGTCACATGATCAGGAAGCAGAAAATCCATGTGTTAGGAGATGGTTTTGGGCCGTTCCTGTAAAAAAAACGTGAGGCGCGAACCAGAAAAGCTTCTGCCGATCACAATTCAACAACGGATGATGAAAGAACGGATAACACTCGAAACATGCAGATTCTTCCTGATGTAAGAGGTGAGTCTCCGCTTTGTTTTGATTGTTTTGGCGTCAACATCATCCTAGTGCGCAATGTTATGTGACTCTTAGAAAAACAGTAAAAATGGTGAGAAACGCTGGCAGAGAAGGCCTTCGGCGATCAGGAAACGGCTGGCAGTAGGGCTGAAACGATTCCTCGAGTACCTCGAATAATTCGAGTACAAAAAATCCTCGAGTCAAATTCTCTGCCTCGAGGATTCGTTTAATTCACATTTAATTAATTCGTGGCTTTGCAGTCGCCCGTGGTCATGTTTCACCCGGACTGAAATAAGTGACGCACATGCCCACTGGACTGCACACGCGAGTAGCCAATGTAACTTAACTTTCACTTAAGCCATGGCGGACAACGTGGACTCCGGTGGAGTGCGAAAAAGACAGAAAATGTCAAGATGTGGGACCATTTTTCACGTCGTTAGGCGGAAAACGTAGTCCAGTGTTTATGTTTATTCATTTCGCAGACGCTTTTATCCAAAGCGACGTACAAGTTTTTTTTTTTTTTTTTTTTTATAACCTGTAGGGCATGTTGTGATCTGTGGGGGAAACCGGAGTACCCGGAGGAAACCCACGCATGCATGGGGAGAACACGCAACTCCACGAAGAAAGGCGAGTTTTGGACCTGCGACCTACGTGCAGCGAGGCAACAGTGCTAACCACTGTGCCACCATGCAGCCCATTTACAGTGTAAATACTGTAAAATGGATTTAGCCTACCACAACACCACATCCTCCATGCTGCAGCACCTGTAAATGTCACTTCTGCAAGCGGACTCGGAGCCTCTACAAGATAATGTATTTTAGCCTGTTTTTCTATATATTCTGCGGACACTGTGCGACTTTTTCGTTTGTAGCACTCAGTTTCAGCTCACACCGTACGTCTGGTAGCAACACGTCGGACTTAAAATGTGCTAAACATAGCAGTTTTTACACAACACGTCGGACTTTTTATTGTGTTGTTATTGATATTTGTTGTCCCTCAGGATCGCTGCAGGAGGACACGGGTATTTATGAGAGGAAAACGAAAGAAAGTAAATAAATGTTTTGTGATCAGTATAATTTGACAAAACCACGGCAAACATGCTTTCTCGACAATCCTTGTTATTGTGTGAGACAAAAAAGTGTAGAAATTAAAACGGACGTGTGTTAATAGGGAAACAGCCGGCGAGCTGTTTGCGCATGCACCGTGAGCGGTTCTGGTTCTGTTTGGGCCGCAGCCGCTCGCAGCGCTACTTCAACAGTTATCCTCCTAGTTTTTGTCTGGCTTGCAGGCTAGCAGATTCTCGCACGAGGGGAAAATCGGCTCAGGTTGTTTACTTATTTTTTGCACAGCCATTTGTTTACTGTGAAGTAAAGTTGAAGTGCTGAAGTTTTGCAAACTAATTTTGAATAAAACTTGAAGAATAACTGGCAATTGCTTGCTCATTTTAACAGGTCTTTCATAATTATAACATGCTATTTGATATAATGGTTTACAAATACAAAAGGGTAATTTATTAGAGTACTCGATTAATCGAAAAAAATATTCGATAGAGTACTCGATTACAAAAATATTTGATAGCTGCAGCCCTAGCTGGCAGAAACCTTCTCTGGATCCAGATGACCCAATGAATTATAGACCAATATCTAACATTCCATTTTTATCCAAAGTCCTTGAGAAAATAGTGGCCAACCAAGTATGTGAGCATTTAAAAACTAATGATCTGTTTGAGGAATCAGAAAGTAAGACTCGAAATCCTGTCATCTGAAGCTCAACTCTGAAGTGGCTCACTTCTAGTACCTGAAAATAGTGCACCAGAGCCCACCCCACAGTATGATTTACAAGGTACTCATTCCTACTATAGACCACTGCAAATGTGTTGAGTAAATGAGTGTTCCACACCTTTAAAAACATTCAGCTACTTTGTTTCTGTATAAAAACAATGAATCCTTACTATTTAACCTGTTGTAAATGGCTTCCTGAACATAAACACAATTTTCTTTTACAAAACTGGACAATTCACAACCAAATTATCCTTTTAAATGAAATAGGAGATCAGCCAAAGACTTGGAGCACTAACACTAATATGAGTGGATTGACCACTGAGGATTTAATGACTTCCCTTTTGTTTTTGTTGTACATTTTCTTACTCAAAGTTGTGACTTGTAGTTTTAAACGACAATAAAAAAATCACAAAAATTTATAACTTTACTCACTTCATGTGCTAGCATTCTGTAGAGTTCATCTTTGGTCACAGAGATTCGTTCTCGGTCGGTGCTGTCCACCACCACAATTACAAACTGGTCAAACAATAAAAAGAGATGCAAGAGAATTAATAACAGAATTTGCCACGACAGATATTTAGATGTCACAACGCCTACTGGTTATTTTTCTATTTAAATAGGACTTGATTTAAAATGGGTCTTCCTCTCTCAACATTTTGACAAAACGTTTTTATTACAAATATTTCACTAAAGAACATAAAAAGGTTTTAAAAAAATACTAAATGAAAACTCAACTGTGGAACTTAAAAGTAAGAGTAGACAGTTTTCAACACCTTAGATATTAATTTAAAAGTCCATTAATAGAAAGCACAAGAAGAAGAAGAAAAAAAGGAGTTTGGTCTTTTGATGACATCATGGCGAAGCCTGACAATAAAAGCAAGAGAGTAATGTCTTTGGAGGCAAAGCTAAGAGCCAAAACCAGAATGAAGATCAGTGCGGCCTACACTCATTTGAGGGAGCTAAAGGAGGCCATGAAATCATGAACTGATGATGACCTGGCTTTGTTGCTACTGGACTTGTAAGTAATATTACTTTTCGTTCAAAAGTGTGGATATTTGTACTTTGTGGCTTATTTTAGTATCAGTTGGTTAATACTAGTGTTACCACAAATCCACACTAGAGGTATCGGCGGCACGGAACGGCGGCGGAACTTTGCTGCTTCAAATGTAATCCATTATAGTCTATAGGATTGATCCAAATGGGTTACCGTGCAGAAAATTTCAAGTGTGTCCCAAAAGCAGTGCGGCGCACCACTAAAAAATAGAATCGGGTAGGGATGTCCCGATTATGCGGTTTCAGAATCAGATCAGGAGTTATGTCCCGATCCGGACTCTGATACAGGGTTCAAATTACAGAAGAGCTAAGGGGAACCTGGTTCTCCTAAAAGGTTGCCGGGCTCTCCTGAAGCCCTGAAATTACACACCCAGAAGGAGCCCGAAAGAGATCCAGTTTCTACCTATATTATATTATTTATATGGACTCTCAGCGTAGCGGGGAATCTTTTGAGTGGAGACACAGAGAGTGGCAGCTCATGCGCTTGTAATGGCCAGACAGCTGCGTCCTGCACACGGACACAGTAACATTTTCAAAGTGCCGACACCCAAAAAATATATAATTAACACGCGATGGTTCATGTCTGTTCATACTCTCTCTAGTAATTTCTGTCTTTTATTTGAGCCCGACGCGAATAGACCAGACGCGCTCTGCCGCTGCAGCACTCATCCCCCCATGGTCCGGTGACTCGGCATCACTGGCACGGCCGGGCAGCATGGCGTGCACTCAGCTATCGTTGCGGTCAGTAGATCCATTTGATTTGCTTAGTTTAAAAGTAACTTGTGAGGTGAAAAAGGAGGAAGTCAAGCAGCAATTTTTCTGGAGAACTGAGAGGAGATGCAGGAAGATCAGAGACAGACATAACAGAAAAATAAAAACCGAGAAAACAAAGCAAAGTTCTTGAAAAATAAAATGTAGGTATTTATCCCACTACACGTTTTTACTTCTATAAAGCAATAATTTATCAGCATGTAATATTTATTTATCTGAAACATTTCAGATCACCTTCAAAACTCTGTCCCACACCCAGGGCCGTATCAAGGCATTTTGGGGGCCAAGGCAAAAAAGACCTCTGCCAGGTATTTTAAGTTGAGGTGCTATTTGTTATTATATTAGACATTTTTATATTTGCAATAAAATCCAAAAGTGAACAATTTATGTTATTTAATACTTGA
Organism: Nothobranchius furzeri; assembly: GCF_043380555.1. Classification (NCBI taxonomy): domain Eukaryota; kingdom Metazoa; phylum Chordata; class Actinopteri; order Cyprinodontiformes; family Nothobranchiidae; genus Nothobranchius; species Nothobranchius furzeri. The sequence continues at coordinate 32,091,253 of NC_091754.1, read as the reverse complement.
TTATTCAAGCTAATTCACAGAAGTGATCTGTTTGTTAACGGAGTTGTTAAATGTTTAAAAATAAAGGTAATTAAACAAAAAATAAGAAACATTCTGGATTTGTTTCTTCGCTTTCTTTATTCTTTTTTATGTATCGAAAGTATCGGATCAGGACTCGGTATCGGCGGATTCTCAAAATCAAATGATTCCGACTCGAGGGCAAAAACACCTGATTGGGACATCCCTGGGATCGGGTTCTATTTGTGCTGCGAGCCGCTTCTGGGAGAGGTCAATTTCCGCAGTTAACACAGAGCTCTACAGGAAGTCAGACACAGTTTGAGTGTAAAGCCTTAGGTAATTTGCAGAGGTGTGATTTCTTTTCTATGTAGATTACATCAATACATGTGAGCTATCGGCTGTTTATTCCCAGCATCTTTCAAGAAGTGTAACTGTGTTTTTCATGGCTCTAATCCTGGCAGTGTAGAGGAATAACATTATATAGGGCATCCAACAGTGACATAAAACACTCATAAAGTTGCAGCGCTAGCTGAGAGAGGTTCAGACTTGTGTTTTATTCCTGAGTCCTATTGTTGCCTATTATTAAAATGGGAGAATCGTCTGAAACAGGGGATCTGTCCTGACATGTTATGAGTTAAACAGAGGCTTACGGGGGAGCCCAGTGGGAGGGGAAGTCTATTCTGTCTTGGGCCCCAAATACCTTGATACGGCCCTGGGTGTGGGACTGAGTTTTGAAGGTGATCTGAATTGTATTAAATACACACACACACACACACACACACATATATATGTATATATATAAATTTATATATATACATATATATATATTACATGATTATAAATGGCTGCTTATAAAGGTAAAATGTGTAGTGGGATAAATCTACTAAACATATGACATTTCAAGGTTTTTGTTTTGTTTTCTTGTTCTTTATTTGACAATTTTCCCATCCTGTCTCATCTTCCTGCATCTCGTCTCAATCCTACAGAACATCTGTTGTCTGGCTTTCTACTTTTTCACCTCATGAGTTACTTTTGAACTAAACACATCAAAGGCATCTACCAACCACAAACAACGGAGTGTGTGCTGCGCGGCTGCACCATTGAGGTGAAGTCACCGGACCGTGGGTGATGAGTTCTGCTGCAGCGGAGTGTCAGGCACAAATAAAACACAGGAAGTACCAGAAAGAATTTGAGCTGACATGAACAATCGTGTTAATTATATTTTTTTGATGGCACCACTTTGAGGATGTTACTGTGGCCGTGTGCAGGAGTGCATCATCGATCTGCACTTCATGTCTTCTCCACTGAAAAGAATCCCTGGCATGCTGAGAGTTCATATAATTATTGTGATGAAGGTAGAAACTATATATTTTTGGGTTCATCCTGGGTGTGTAAGTTGAGGGCTTCTAGTGGAGCCTGTCACCCTTTCTGGTGAGCTGGGCTCGTTCAAACAGGGATGCACCGATACGATACTGGTATCGATGCCGATACCGATACCAATACTAGTATCGGTGAACGTTATCCGATACCAGGAACCGATACCAATGCAGTTGCTTGAAAATGGCTTCCCTGTAACTTGTCATTTCTGTTCACCTAACATTTTAGTTTTGTGATGATTTCCATTCATATATTTTACTTTTTATCTACCTCACGGTCTTCTCCTGTTGAAAGCAGAGAAGAAAATAAAATCTGTATTCCAATTCATTGCATTTTTTTGTATGGTAGAAGTATCGGTATTGGTAATCGGTATCGGCGAGTAATCAGATCCAAGTATCGTATCGGTTTGGAAAAAAGTGGTATCGTTGCATCCCTAGTTCAAACCCTGCGTGCGGGGTTAACCCCCCCCCCCCCCCCCCCCCCCGCAATGAATTTCCACTTGAAAATATTTGTCAAATGATTTGTGCAATAATCAGATTTTTATTTTACTTCCACAAAAGGCAAATTCTAGGTTTGATATTACAGAAACCGGAGACATTCTTGCAATCAAATTTCAAAGCTGTCACTTGTTACTTAGGCCGTCATTTGAAGTCAGACCGTCTACATGACGGCTGGACGGTTTGCAGGGTAATACTACGTAGTTCAATAATTATGATAAAGCTGTTATGCTTGCCACATTTGGCAGAGGCCATTGACTGTACCTCACTGGGCTTTACTGCTAGGTAGAAATGGAGAACAGCATGAGAATGTTTCCAAAACTTCTCAAAGTTCATCTGGGATTTTGTTTTGATATGATTAGCAGAGCGTCAACACAAACCAAAGCCAGAATCAAAATCACCTCTGTGTTTGTGTAGTAAGTATTCCACGATGACCTCAGGGACTCCTGGCCCCCGATGTCCCACATCAGAAAATGTGTGTTGTTGACCACGATCTCCTCCACGTTACTCCCAATGGTGGGAGAGGTGTGCACCACTTCATTCATTGAACTGCAACAAACCACAGAAAGAAAGCTTTTTAGATTCTTTGTGTCCCAAATCAATCATTTGTAATGTTTGAAACAAGCTTTATGACAAACGGGAAAACCAAACAAGAGAAAAAGCACGCGCACATATAAATACGGTAACTGAAACGGCTTTACTACAGTACTTACAACTGGTAAAGAATTGTCGTCTTGCCTGCATTGTCTAGACCCACAATGATGACTTTGTGTTCTGAAAAGCAAAAAGAGACAAATTATATAGAAATCACAGACCAACAGAGACATCAATATGTGGGTTAATGCAGACAGGTAATCTGTTGTCAGAGGCACACGGGCCTTTTGCATTCAGCAGACCTGCAAAGAAACATTTAGTCGCGGGAACACCGGGGCGATAGTGGTGAGTGTGCTTCTTCATTAAAACCCAGCTTCAACAACATTTAAAGCACTTTCAAATTTTCCTGAATTTAATTAATTAGCAGAATTTTAGATTTTGTGGCAATATGAGAAAAACATGAGAAACAAAGACTGCTAGTTAAATTAGCAATGAGTAATAACAGCATGAGAGTATTCTACCAACACTGCCCCGCTGGTCTTACACATTTGATTGTTTATCAGCACAATATTATTAATATTAATAATAATAATATGCTACAATCACACAAGTCAAAGATGAAAGTAATGGCTTATCTTGGTAAGCAAAGCCTAGTATCACATGAAAACACCAAACACGTTCTGTTACTGATATGGGGCATAGGCTCAGGGTTTACTTTTAGCTGATGTGTACAAATGTAGAATGGTAAACAGATTTTAATTTACTTTGGGTAGCTAAAACAACTGTAAAACTATATTATGTGTGTATTGTTGTCAGTGAACAGAAAACAATGTGCTACAGTTTGCTGCAGATGGGTTGGTGTCACTGCTGGTCTTTAGGGACGCTAATCTCTCATCAGCTAACAGCACCCAAAACGGGCAGGTGAGCATCAGAAAGGGATGACTGATGGGATGAAATGGTGAGCTGGACTGATGATTCAAGTGTTCTCTTACATCATGTGGATTAACAGATCTGCATGTGTCATTTACCTAGGGAGGAGGTGGCACTGGGCTGGATAGAAAAGCTGCTGTGGGCTGCCACCTCATGTTATTTTGTCATGAGTAAAAATCACTACATAGTCAACTAAAAAGGAAGTCGCTGGCCATTTCTTAGTGTGCATACTCGTCTGAACTTGTGTGTTCAGTCACATCCTTGTGAAACGTCATCAACGCTGGCCCAAGTACTGTTCCAATTAGGGATACGCTGAAATGAAAATTCTTGTCCATAACTGAAAAATGAAAATTAGGAAACCAAGGCCGAAAGCCGAAACACCAAAAGTATTAATTATGTCAATAATTAGAACCATAGCATTAGGACTGTAAAACCAACCTTTAAGCGTCAAAGTCACAATACCGCAAGCCAAAGATGCAAATAAAATCCCTCATAAAGTCATTACTTTACACCAGAATATAGTGGAGATGTGTAACTTCAAACTGAGCCACACTTTTGGGTGTGCTTCTATTGAAAAAGTTTAGAGTTTGAAATCTGCCACCCATCAGGAGACTCCTAACTGAGGAGAGGAGACGAGCGGAGCACACAGAAGGAGAATATTATTATATATTAGAGAGGAGAACCTACAATGCAGACATGTTTGTTCATTGTTGAAAAGCTGCCTGGTAATGGCTGACTCAAATTCTAAAGAGTAGTATTCACCCTCTGATGAAGATATTCACTCGTCCAGTGAAGAAGAAAGTGACGCTGCAGCACCAACAGTGTCTGTGTGCTCTAAGAGAGTAAACACGCTTCACACACACGAACCAAAGCTTATTTCACCGTGTGCAGGACTAGGGATGTCCCGATCCGATCACATGATCGGAAATCAGCCCCAATCACGTGGTTTCAGACTGATTGGGACTTGGGCTTTACTTCCCGATCCAAGCCCCGATCCGGACTCGGATACTGGGTTCAAATTACAGGAGAGCAACTTGGTTCTCCTTAAATGTTGTCAGGCTCCCCTGATGCCCTTAACTAACACACCCAGAAGGAGCACAAAAGAGATCCAGTTTCTACCCATATTAGATTATTTATGTGGACTCAGCGTAGCGGGGATTCTTTTGAGCAGAGATGCAGAGAGCGGCAGGCAGACCGCTGATCATTCATGATCTCCAGCTGCGTTCTGCACACGGCCACAGTAACATTTTCTGTTTCTAAGTGGCGTCATCAAAAATATATAATTAACACACAGTCATTCGTGTCCGTTCATTTTCTCTCTGGTAAGTTCTGTCTGGATTTGAGCATGAAGTATGGACGCGCTTGTGCTGCAGCGCTCGTCACTGGTGCAGCCGGGCAGCGTGGCGCACACTCTGCTTTTTTGCGGTCAATAGATCAATTTGATCTGCTGGTTAAAAAGTTACTTGTGAGGTGTACAAGAAGGAAGCAGGCAGGAGATTTTTCTGGAGGAAGATCAGAGACAGACAGGACAGCAAGACAGGAAAATAAAAACCAAGAAAAAAAAACAAAGTTCTTAATAAATAAAATGTAGGTAGACTGATCCCACTACACGTTTGTACCTGTATAAAGCAATAATTTATCAGCATGTAGTATTTATGTATTTGATAAAATTCAGATCATCTTCTAAACTCCATCCCATGCCCAGGGACGTATCTAAGCATTTTGGAGGCCGAGGCCAAATAGACCCCTGGCAGGTATTTTAAGTTGAAGTGCGATCTGTTTTTATATTAGACTTTTTATATTTGCAATAAAGTCCAAAAGTGAAGAATTTATGTTATTTATTGATTGTTTAAGCTACCTCACAGAAGTGATCTGTTGTTAAAAATTAAAATAAAAAGGTAATTAAATAAAAAATAAGGAACATTCTGGAACCGTTTCTTCCTTTTCTTATTTTTTTATGTATCAAAAGTATTGTATCCGGCCTCGGTATCGGCAGATTCTCAAAATCAAATGACTCGGACTCGAGGGCAAAAAAACCTGATCGGGACATCCCTATTCAGGACATGGTAGGGGTAGAAAGGATGGTAAAATCACCGCTAATAGGGACAGACGTAGCAGTAATGTAGAAGAAGAAAAAGAAATGCCAGGCAGAAGCAGTAGATGTGAAACCAAAAGTAAAAAGTACTTATTAATCGATTTAAATATTCCAGTGATCATAATAAAACAGCATTACTAAAAGGGGAAAACTTTACTTTTGAAATATGACGAATGTACTGTTTTTATAAAGCAATGGGCAAGATGAAACATGAGGGATGAAACGAAAATGGGGTTCACATGACTGCCTGTTTCGGTTATTTTGGTGTTTCGGCCGAAAACTGAAAATAAAATTTTGGGTCATTTTTTTGCATCCCTAGTTCCATTCCTGAGTACCATCATGGCAAGTTCACTCAGAGTTACCAGATGTGTTCTTGATTCACACAATGTACAGAGAGTTATTCTGTTCCAAATTCCACCATCTTCGACCCATACTCAATAGAACTGAGAGCCAATAACGTACTTGTAAAGTACACAAGAACGTACTAGCGTACTTACTTGAGTACTGAGAAACGGCCACTGGCTAAATGAGTCATAACGGTGTGGATTCAGATGCTTACTTCCAGGTTGGTGATGAAGAAGCTGTGGGAAATGTTCGTACTGCAGTGCTGTTGAAAACAATTCCCCTCCTTACAGAGTTCTTCCATTTCTGCTTTTTGGTTTATATTTATCGCAAATATATAGTTATCGCGATATCAGCATGTGCAATTTGCATATCTCAAGGAACAGATAAATATCGCAATGAATGGTCAGCTCAAACGTCTGCTACACATAATGCATCCAGTCGATCAAACAGAAGCATGAGGATTTTTTAACAAATCAAATAGAGCTCTTCACCCATTTGGCCAAATGGGTGGGTTCTCATAGGTTAGATCCACTGATTGCCTTTTCTTGTTCATTTTCTTTTCCCCTTTCCTCACATCTTCTGCGTTTCTCATTTTTATGATTTTTTTTTTGTCATTTTTGAAAAAATTGTGTTTGATTATTTTTGTTCCCGAGTTAGGTTTTTATTTATCGCAAGTAATATCGTCATCGCAATATTAATCACTGTTATCGCATATCGCAGGTTTTCCCAATATCGTGCAGCCTTTATTTACATGTTCATGATCAGCCAACCACACATTTCAGTATCACTCAGAAATACCCAGAATATTAAAACGTATAGAGATACAGGAAATTCTAGCAGCTCATGTTTTGTTTAGAACTAAAAATAAACAGCTACCAGAAATTTTGGAGATCAACTTAAAGAGCAGAAAAAATATGTTGTTTAGTTAGTAAGTCACCTTAATTTAGATTTTTAATTATTCATTTATTTTTCCCTAATTTGCAGTGTACAAATTATTTAATTTATCAAGAGTAAAATACACACACACACACACACACACACACACACACACACACACACATGGCGATGAGCTACAATGTAGCCACAGCTGCCCTGAAGATCACTGACAGAAGCAAGGATACCAAGCACTGGTGCCAACGGTCAGCAAGGCGGGTTAAGTGCCTTGCCCAAGGACACAATGACTGCAACAGACAGGTCTCCAACCTGTAACCCTCAGGTTACCGGGCAGGCACTTAACTCCTGTGCCACTGTTGTCCTAAGGTGTGCTTCCTGTCATAGATGATGTAAAGTAACACCTCATTTTTGAAATAAATAAATAAATAAATAAATAAACAATCAACCCTCAAACATGGTGGTCTCTGGGGCTGATTTGTTGCTTCAAGTTGCTGCTTTGATGAGTCAACTCCATAGCTGAAGGAGCCATGAATTCTGCTCTCTACCAGAAAAGAAAAGTGGGGCAAACATCTTACTGAAATGATAAACACTAAATACATTTATCGTATAAAATAAAGCCTAGTTTCTACTTCTTTGTCTATGGAAGTGCATTGACACAGCACCATTGACGGAACAGAGCCCAGTTTTTTAAACTAACTGTCAACAAATGAAGAGCACATAACATCTGTGATCAGTCAACCCAACAACAGCGTCCGCAGCGATGTCTCCTTTGCTCCCACACTGAATTCATTGTGACAAAATTCTTTGTTCCTTGAGATCAAGCAGTTCCACCTCAATGAAAACATGCTCTCTGTCGGCCATTGTTCCTTGAGTGGGTTGGCGTTTACAAGCTTTTTGTCAAACTTCATTTAACAAAAAGTGATCAATAACAAACTTCAATTTTAGCACAAGAATGTATTATTTTAATTTAAATCCATGCCTCCTTCAAGATATTTGCATTTATCAGAAGAAGTTAAAGTTAAAGTCCCATTAGTTGTCACACACACTGATGTGTGTGCGAAATTTGTTCTCCACATTTGACCCATCCCCTGGGGGAGCGGTGAGCTGCAGACACAGCCGCGCTCGGGAACCATTTGGTGGTTTAACCCCCCAATCCAACCCTTAATGCTGAGTGTCAAGCAGGGAGGCATTGGGTCCCATTTTTTTCAAAGTCTTTGGTATGACCCGACCAGGAATCGAACCCTGATCTTCCAGTCTCAGGGCAGACACTCTACCACTAGGCCACTGAGCTGGTAAATAAAGTAAATAACTAAGTAAATAAAGTGTCACTGACCAGAGGTCTACATGCGAAGGATGAAGTCAAGGACGATTACGTTTTGTGGAAGTGACGTAGGGAGATGGGAAGTTTTCTGACTGGATCGGATTTGGGGACTACTGGTTTGGTATACCTATGAATGTGCTTAATAATATGTGATTAGGTGAGGATTTGTTTTTTAACAAGATGGTGTGGACCCAAGTTTTTTCCTGGGGAGGATATTCGGTTTTACAAAAACCCTGCTACGTGTGTACATGGTATGAAGCAGCAAAACTATGAGAAATACTTTTTCAAAGTACCACTGTTCTATCAAGAGACCCAGTTTTCTAAAGTGTTACTACCGGCTTATGCCTTTGCCTGATTTCCAGGTGTTGCTGGGTTTGCCTCAATCAAGAGACGAGCTTAAGTGCAGCAGAACACTAACAAAAATACCTTCTTTATAGGATAGGTAGAACCACAATTAAATCTCCACAAGCCACTTTTTCTCTTAGATGTCTGCACCAGAAGATGTGTAAGATCCCCACAGCATGCTAAGAACCACGATAATCCCTACATTGACAGTTCAAACTAACAGATGTATGGTGATCTGGATATCTGATAATGCACTGATACTGTGATGAGGTTGCAACACATGCAGTGCAAAGACATTGATTCATTCTGTCAGTCATTGATTCTTAGTTTTGTTTGTGTTCCCCTCTGCAATCATAATACCGGTCAGCCGGGCTCAACATAATCGAGATTCGTGTTACAGGAGTTTCGAAACGGCTAATTTACTGATTCAAGGTCCCTAGCCGTAGGTGGACACGGTTTCACTTTACCTGTGCTACCAAATCTGCGAGCATAAATAATCCAATACAATGCTAATCATCACGATCGGTGCTCCAGACCTAATGCCAAGCAGCTGCTCAGCAGGAGAAAAAGTGACACACCACCTAGCTTAGTTTCATTCCACAAAGAAACTGGCATTATTACCGGGATACTGAGAAGTGTTTTCGAGTAAAACGGGTTCTTTAGCAGAACAGGCCTCCTCTAGTCACAGTAGCTAGCTCCCATGTTTTCGACAATTTCGTGTAAAATATCACGGCACATTTCTTACCTTGGTGATTGAAAAGCCTCCATAGCTTTGTAAAAAGTATCCCCATGGCTGACGGTGAAGTTTTCCGAGGCCAGCTTGTGAGAATCCCCTTAGCTAGTTAGCTAGCTAGCGTTGATGACATTCAATGCTACTAACTTCACCTAGCTTGCTAACTAAGACAACAGGCTAGTGAGGCGTTTAACAGCAGCCTCCATGCTTGTATAAATAGGTTTGCTAACTATGCATGTCCCAGGAGAGATAAATATACCTATACCACAAAATAAAAATATTCTACCAGAAACAAAACAATAACGCAAACCGTTGCTGCGAGGATGATATCAGCTGGCTTTGGGAGAGTACACTTGGCTGTCAACTTGGCGCATGCGCAAAGGATTGTCACCACACTAATGGCATAAGTAATATAATATAATATAATATAATATAATATAATATAATATAATATAATATAGTATAATATATGTTTTAGAAGTATAAAAGCTGTATTGTTTACGGCATAATGGTTTATTTCAGTACATTTGGAAAATAACACTGCACACAATACTCTAGTCAATTGATCATTCTCTCACAATGAGGGTTTAGATCTTTATAATGGTGCTCATAACTCACTATTTGGTAACATGAAATGTATTTTATCTTGCACAAAAAGAACTGCTGTCTTTTGGTGATTTTCCATTGGCAGATTTACTGCAAAATAAAACTTTTAGGGGCTCATGAGGCAAAAAACATCTGTGTAATAAATTACAAGACACAAGTGCATGTTATTCATAGATCATGACTCTTTTCTGCAGAAACTGGCAGTGTACATATTGAAATCACTGACAAAAATGATCGCATACATATTATGATGTGTTCTGATTTAATCATGTTGGAAATTCAAATAAATAAATGAGTATCTTTGTAATATTTTTTGACAGTATTTACATATGGAAGCCCTCTTTAAGTCACTTGCTCAAATCCACTTCTGTCAACCCTGTATAACCTATTGTTCGATACATGTTTTATGAAAACTGGTACTAAGTGCCTTGCATGTGGAAAACATGCTGGCAGACTAGAGACCATTCCTTCTTTAATTGTTTCAACTATTCTTTTATCCTCAACAACTTTACAAAAAATCAAAACCTAATGGGTAAGAAGATAAACGCTACACTTTCAGGCCTTGATGACCTCTCATTCCTGAGGTTTTAAGCTTTGAAATGTTGGTTTCTATATAACTAAAAATAAAAGTGGCTCAAGAAGCAAATGCCTGAACCTGGATTGTAGAAACAATCTTTTTTGTTTTTAAAGATTTTTTCACGCTCACTTTGTGGACAAGAGCACACGATCTTTTGCAGACTCTCAGATGCATCATATTCTGCTTCCATCAGCTCCTGGATTTGTTCAAACGAGTTGAGTGCTGATCGTCACGGCAGGGTAATGTCTGGCACTGGCTTCTGTCAGTCGGTGACGTGGAATCACAGCTCCACCTACATGCTACAGTGACAGCTGAGTCTACTCCTCACATGTTCACTTGCTAGCTTATCTTACTTACATCCCATTAGTGGGTAAATAATCAAAAACATGTTCAACAGGTTTACCTCAAAAACACAATTTTGTTTTCTTTGTGCTACATGTCCAGGATCCCTTTTCAGGTCCGAGAGTCCATTTGGCAGCGGTCACAGCTAGAGTGGGATATGAGATACTACACAGAATTAGAAACCTGTTACAGTTCAAGGGGGTTATAGATTTATCACACTGGAGCTGTTAGTGCTGCCTTGGCTTTAGTGTTCATGGTGGATGTTCAACGACAGTAAGCTCACATGTCAAAGCCTAAAGCCGGTGCCTGGAGTCCTGGCTATAGGCTCCCGGGGACCCTCGATTACGATGAGGATTATAAGAGTCCTGATAGGGGTCCTGGTAGTCCTCCTCGACCAATGGAGAGTGGTCCCTGCTGTGCTGTGAACTGGAGGACAGACGGTTGCGATGCTTTCGTGCCTGTTCGTTATGATAGTTCTCATCAGCAGGCATCAAGCTGCGGCGCTCAACAGGTGAATGGTCTGTTGTGTGGTTGCTGTTTCTGTTTCTTTGAGCCTTTTTATTAAACAAACAAAAAAAAACACATTCAGTAATGTTTATCCTTTGAAACTTCGAAATTATAATCAATTATTGTAATGAGTGGTAATTTTTAGGGATAAAATTAAACTTCACAGGTCAAATATTCCAATAGTTCCTCAAAAGACTGGAAATGCACAGAGAACAATGCAAAGCGTTTGTGAAGCTTACTTTCATAAGAAAACAAAACAAAGTGGACAACTTGTGCATTAAAGTTTCTGTTAAAAGCCCAGAAATAACTAGAATTGCATGCATTGTCAAACCCAGGTCCTTGTACAACCAGGCCCGCATTGCCAGCAGTAAGTCGAGCTCGTTCCCAGTGAGAGTTGGACTCCCCCAAGGCCGCCCTTATCAACAATTCTGTTCATAACTTCTTTGGACAGGATTTCTAATTTCAGCCAAGGTGTTGAGGAGATCCATTTTGGTGGCCTAGGATCAGATCTCTGCTTTTTGCAGATGATGTGGTCCTGTTGGCTTCATCAGAACGTGATGTTGGGCTTTGCTGGAGCGGTTAGCAGCTGGGATGAGAATCAGCTCATCTAAATCCAAGAACATGGTCTTGAGTCTGAAAAGCGTAGAAAGCCTTCTCCGTGTCCGGAATGAGTACCTGCCTCAAGTGGAGGAGTTTAAGTATCTCAGTGTCATGTTCACGAGTGGGGGAATACTGGAGTTGATACGCGGATTAGCTGCATCTGCAGTGATGCGGGCGATTTACGTTCCTACCCTCACCTATGGTCACAAGCTTTCAGTAGTGAGCAAAAGAATGAGATCGCGGATACAAGCAGTCAAAATGAGTCTTCTCCACAGGGTGGCTGGGCTCTCCCTTAGAGATAGGGTGAGAAGCTCAGTCATCCAGAAGGGCTTGGAGTAGACCCACTGCTCCTCCACATCGAGAGGAACCAATTGAGGTGGCTCAGGCATGTAGTTAGGATGCTTCCTGGACGCCTCTCTGGTGAGGTTTTCTGGGCACGTCCAGCTGGGAGGAGACCCAAAAAAAGACCCAGAACACACTGGAGGGACTGAATCTCGGCTGGTCAGGGATTCCCTCTGAAGTGCTGGCCCAAGTGGCTGGGGAGAGGGAAGTATGGGCCTCTGTGCTTAGGCTGCTGCCCCCGGGACCCGACCCCGGGACAAGCGGTTGAAAATGAATAGATGGATGGATGGATGTTAAACCCAGGAGCAATGCTGACCTCCTGAGAAGCCAGCAGATGCAACACAAGTCTTTTATGCTAAATTCTAGAAAGTGCTAAAACCATAGTGGCTATTTTATTACTGCATTTCTTCTTCATATCATACATACAACATCTTTTTAAACAATCAAACTTGAAATTCTCAAAAAACAAAAACCAGCAAGTGCAAGATAATGTTTTACTACAGTCTGGGATGTTCACCTGATTGGTGGTGGGATACGGGGACAGAGCCGTGGAGCCCAAATTGCGTCCCAGCAGGGGGTTGACAGGCGTGCGAAATGAAGTGTGTGTAGCACGCCAGTATGCCTCCAGGTACTCTGCCAGGTGCTCACAGGCATCTTCCAGCTGGTTCTCATCCAGAATTATGTCAAACATCTCCTGAGGCGTGAGAGGAGGAGACACAAGAGCAGTTGGTGCATGCAGCATTATCCACATGTAGAGTGAAGCTTTGGCTGTTTCTTTTGATTTAAAAGTGAACGTTTGGAAGTTTACGCACAGATGGGCACTGAGCCAGCTTCTCAGCTGCAACGAGCTGCACATTTAAATGTTTGCTTTGAGATTTTCCTCTTGATTTGATGAGCCGCTGCAGAACCTGTAAAATACATATAGAGTAGGCAAGCATAAATATAAATCTCAAATTATGGAACAAAAATAGATTGCATGCAAGTTTACTATACATAATGCATTTTCATTCAAGCAACCTTACAAAGTAGCTCCACACACTACACTCATGTTTTCTGCCAGGATAGATTTGCCTTCTGTTGTACTGAGACTAAAATCACAGTAAAATCCTGCTGTTCGGACGATGAATGTTAATAATCTTTTCATGATATTAAAAACAAAAGTAAAAAAAACCTAATTAGCCCCTTGTACCACATCATGAAAGTGTTTTTTCACATTTTTTTTTTACAGCGCTGCTTTCATTCATAGAGGTTAATTAGCCCACATACTGACATGTTTGGTACATCCAACTTCAGACTGAAAATCTTGATCTTTCTGATCAGATTTAGCCCAAAGGCATTAAGGTAACATTAAGTAGTTTTTTTTTAACTTAAAGCTAGAGCCTTAACATTGATCTCAGTTATTGTTGGGTTAGAAACCTAACCAGTTACATATTTTAAATGTCGCTGAGTGACACCACTCTGCAGCCCTCTGCAGGCCAGATACTGCACTTAACAGCTTAGTGGAGCGGGTAGGTGTTCTAGGGTGCCAAGCATATGTAACGGAATGGAATGACTGTTTTTCCCCTTCTCTGCACAAGACTAGTCTGCATGAGATATGGTCTCAAGGTCTCATGTGTTCCTTCTAACCTGCTTATTTTCAGCTCAACAGAAGAATGAAGAATGAATTAGTTTCTTTTAATAAATCAAAGAACTCTATTTTAATAAAGCTAATCTATCAAAGTGTTAGTCAATGAATAAGATGTGACCGATCTGTGAAATCAAAATATTAATTACTTTATTATAATCCTATAAAATATAATAAGTAATATGACTTTAAAACGTTCCAACAGGACTCATTTCACGCAGCGTTAAAAAGACATGACACATTACTTTCACTGATCCAATCAGAATCTCACAGATCTGACGGAGGTGTGGTTTTGATGGTGTTTGGTCATTTTTCATTTGACAATAAACTATAACATCCGAAGTATAGAACAATGCCCACGTCATCTCTAATGCCAGTTCAAAGCGTTCCAGAGAAAGTGACGGAGTGGCCAATCCTGATCTAAACTCTTTAACCGAAAGAAACAACGACAAGCTGAAAAATTCATCGCTATTCCAACAGCGGCCACAGTTCCTTTTAGAATAAAAGCTGAACCATCAAGACCCAGGCTCGGGTCTCACCAGACCCCAACAAAATTGCCGTGACCCGGACGTATCCCAGGACGGGTGGTCGGTTGCCGTGGCTTCTTCTACGGGCTCCGGTTCCATAAGGTTAAGATGGACCTTTACACCTCCTGATCTCGACGGGGACTTCCGCTCAGGGTATGTAGACCGGCAAATGGTGTCTCATGTGTTTATGAACCTCCTAACCAAAGCTTAATGCAAAGACATCACCTTCAGTTCCCGTCAGAACTAATCGTTTCTTCAGATTTGCTGGTTCTGATTACATCACACGTCATCCATTCACCGTCTCATCCACTTTAGTTACACCATACATGTAGTGTTTAAAGTCAGTCTAGTTTAATTTGTTAGTAATAAAATTCTTAACTTTTAAAATTGACTCTCTCTCTTCTGTTGTCTCTGAGTGAATACGAAGCTGTTTTCTAATCCCTGCAATAAAAAGTTCCAATCTTCTGGTTTAAATAACCTAACAGATCAGTAAGGTGGATTTCATATTTCCTATGGACTCCTACGCCTTATGGCTCATTAAATAACCTGTAATCTAATTCATTACACATACCTGCATTACAGCTGCTGGCTATTTTCTGTGCAGTTAGCTTTTTCAGTTTGCTGATCGTCAATAGAAAGCACAATAAGAAGTTTGATTTTCTGTTGGCATCATGGCGAAGCCTAAAAGTAAGGGTAAGACAGTAATGTCTTTGGAGGTGAAGCAAAGAGCTAAAACCGGAGCAAGCATCTAGTTTAGGGAAGCTGAAAAGGCTATGAAATCACAGGCTGATGGTGACCTGGCTTTGTTGCTGGACTTGTAAGTAATTATGTTGTTTGTCCAATAGTGTGGATCTTTTAAATTGTGTCTTACTTAGTAAGACTTGACTCGTGTTAGTGTTAGCTCGTTGGTAGCACTAGCTACAGCAGGCTGCTGCAGGGTTGCTTACAGTAGTTGCAGTTCCACTTTCAGCCAGTAGGGTGGAGGAGCAGGAAACTGCTCTGTGTTACTTTAGGCTGGGTTTCTTATCCATGTAGCTGACAGGCAAAGTCATGTTTCCTATATTAGTTTTTTCTGCACTCCAGCTAGTTTCTGCTTTTAAAGGTCTGTCACAGCAGGTCTGGATTTGATTGGACCACTGATTTTTTTATTTCTTATTTTCAGCTGTTCGGATGTAGCTCTGCTTCTGTATTTGGGGTCATTGTTCTGTTTTATGTCCCTGTTTGGTCCAAGCTTCAGCTGTGAGACAGATGGACTCACATTAGTCTTTGGTCTAGAGGAGATCATGGTGGACTTGGTGACATAAGCGTTATGCAGTGGCCATCAGTCTTACCTTGGCTGAAGACACTTTAACATGAACAACAATGGGAGCTAATGATGTCTTGATGAGCTGTGCTGGGTGATTAATTGTGTCTGCATCCAAAACCACCAGCTGAAGAGATCTCGCCAGCTCAAAGATCCTTTCTATTTCACTCTGCACCTCCGCTAAAGGTAAACAAGGACGTACAGCAGAAGGACAACGGGATGAGCCGACAGTTCAAAAATATTTATCACCTCCTTCAACACCTACAAGACATGCACATCATTGAGTGAGACAGTCCTGTAGCTTTACCAAGGCTGGAGCGGGTGTTGGATCTCTCAATGATGGCCCTCTTACTGGGGTTGTTAAGTACTGACCTCTTGGCCAACGATATGTCAGCTGTGACCCTTGTGATGGATATCCTGCAGAGAAGAAAATTGTACATGTCACAAGAGGACATCGGCAGCAGGATGACGGCTTTACAAGAGAGGCTGTCATACTGTCACCACTCACCTCCCATCAAACTTGTGCTTCAGGAAGTCAAACAGTGCTTTCTGCATCATGTCTGTCACCTGCAGCAGTGGATCAGGTTGATGACAGAGGATGAAAAGGGAAGAGGAAGATAAGAGCAGATATAAAGTTCATGAAATGCAATGCAGAGGAAGTGACTTGTAAAGGTGTTTATACAAGCTTATATTATGCACATTTTTACAGTTATACTGAGCAACAAATGAGAAAATCTGGGTTGTTGTTCATTCTGATGAAGCTCATTCATGCTGCTGCCAAGTCAGACCTGTGCATTACACACTTGACCGAGCTCTACTCTGCACCGTTGCACAATTTTTCTTCTGAGCTGACATACAAAAAATGTGATTAGAAGCAACAAAAAGTGGCCAAAAAATATAAATAAAACAGTGCACAGTGAATGACTAAAGTACACCAGCCAACTTTTAAAGTAAGGTTTTATTCTGAAACTCAATTTCGATTTTTTATATTTTTGCTATTATTCATTTTCTACAGCATCCAGAAACATTTATGATGGGTAAAAACTGATATTAACATTATTGAATTAATGTTTTGACTGTTAGGCATCTGGTGTCTGTTTAAATGTAGCTCATTCCATTTATATTACTCTGCGAACAGACAGGCTTTTGCAGGTCCTACAGGGAGGAGGTTTTGGGAGGTTTGACCTTGTCTTGGTACCGGTCCTGGTACCAGTCCTCTTATCAGTAAAACTCCCTTGAGAAAGTCCAGACTGCTCTTGTTGATTTAAAATGCACCTGGTGTGTCTATTACGGCTTCCTGTCTGAAAGTCTCAACGTGTGTGCGTAATCTTTTGTGTGTGCTTAATAAAAGCTTTTGGAGGACATCTGTCCGACGAGAGCGAACTGACAACCTGACTGGTGTGTACTTTTTCCTCTCCACTTTGTCGTCGTCGTCTTCCTCCGCTTATCCGGGTCCGGGTCGCGGGGGCAGCATCCCAACTAGGGAGCTCCAGACCGTCCTCTCCCCAGCTACCTCCACCAGCTCCTCCGGCAGGACCCCAAGGCGTTCCCGGACCAGATTGGAGATGTAACCTCTCCAACGTGTCCTGGGTCGACCCGGGGGCCTCCTGCCGGCAGGACATGCCTGAAACACCTCCCCAGGGAGGCTTCCTGACCAGATGCCCAAACCACCTCAACTGACTCCTTTCGATCCGGAGGAGCAGCGGTTCTACTCCGAGTCCCTCCCGAATGTCCAAGCTCCTCACCCTATCTCTAAGGCTGAGCCCGGCCACCCTACGGAGGAAACTTATTTCGGCCGCTTGTATCCGCGATCTCGTTCTTTCGGTCATTACCCAAAGCTCATGACCATAGGTGAGGATTTGGACGTAGATCGACCGGTAAATCAAGAGCCTGGCTTTCTGGCTCAGCTCCCTCTTCACCACGACAGATCGGCTCAGCGTCCGCATCACTGCAGACGCCGAACCAATCCGCCTGTCGATCTCCCGATCCCTCCTACCCTCACTCGTGATACTTAAACTCCTCCACTTGAGGTAGGACCTCTCTCCCGACCCGGGGTTGGCAAGCCACCCTATTCCGGTCAAGAAAACTTTGTAAAGTCTAAATTGATTGCTGATTAATGGTATTGGTTTTGATAAATTGATTACCATTTCCCCATGTGCTTTGAACTTTCTCTGAGGTAATCCTGGGTTGATAAAATTACCCAACAGTTTATGAGCATGATTACAATCACCAGCTGCTGTCTAACTAATACAGATCAGAGACCAACAAGAAATAAATCCTGCAAAAGAAAAATAAAAGCTAAATAAAGTAAACTGCTGCACTGGCAGATGTTTCATCTTAAATCATTTGGATCAGCATCAGGGATGATAACTGTTGATCAGATCCTCCCTGGAGGCACAAACACAAATTGTATTCAGCTTGTTTCACTGGGCTGCAGCTGCTGGTGACTATGAACACACACCTGTGAGTAAAAATGCACATTTTCATTTCAAACTGAATTTGTATATCAGATCATTTTTAACATGCTTACAGGGCCTCTTGCGGGGCTTGTGATGAATGCTCACTGTTTAAATTAGGTCTTAATTTGTTCGCGTGTGGCCTCATTTCAATAGACGACCATTTCACTCCTGTCACAACCCCTTCCAAGGTTCTCTCACGTTTTTCACACCTTCTGACTCATGCTAACTCGATGGAACAGGTTCCAGGTGCCTGGAATGACTCATGACATCTCCACCAAACTAGAGCAAGGCACATGAAACTCAAGAACTTTTGCAAACTTTTGAGACATTTTGAAAGCCCCCTCATGAATGCAGTTTACAACTTGTCACCAGTAGTTCCAGTCCAGCGAGTTACTGGCCTGAAAGCTAAACAAGTCTCATCCTCTGATGATCCTTTAACAGGATCCTGCAACAAAAGCATCATTTTATTAGATGTTGCTACAGCACATCTTTACTTGTGTTGGACAACTATGTTAGTTTTAATATCAGAACAGTCCCAAAGTGTTCCCGTTTGGTTGCTATTTGGACATTTTAGAGGAAAAACAATCACTTGACTCATGTCCCACCTTCAACACTTAATTTCTGTGGTTCTAATTTCAAACCGTGTTCCACTTTTTCAGACCGATGCGGTTTATCTAGAAGCCTGTTACCATGGCAACACCAGACAGGAAAGGAGGTGAGAAGCGTGATTCCATGACAACCGACTTCAGCTCTGCCACCACCTCCGTGGCTTCTTTTATTATCTGTGCTGTGCTTCCAGCTGATCATCAGTGAGCACTCGATTTAATTTGAATGTTGAGTCTGTGGGAAGAGCTCTCTGTGAGGTGACTGCTTTTCACTGTAAGCACACTGCCTGGATTGCTTTGTGGACACAAACATGTCTGAAAACACACAAGTGACTGTGGAGAAATGTCTGGGAAGATTTCACCTCGTAACCTTTCAGGGACGGACCCACCAGCACGACCGGCCTCATAGAGGGAACCACATCATAGGGCGGGAGGTGCTCAGTCTGGAGGGGCGGGAGCAAACAGCTAGTCAACTTGTGATATTTTATAAACGTTTTCTCAGCTCTTTTGTGTTTCTGTATTTTATTTACCTAAATATGAGTCCAGCAATGGTAAACGATCATTTTAAAACAACAGGAAGTTGACTAAAAACATTTATTTGATTTAAATTCAAATGGAAAAAAAATATTAAGCCTGCTTTTATTTGTTATCAGAAGCAATATTAAATTCAGGCACAAATAAATAAAATATATATGCTTTTGCTTTAACAGCCCAGTAACTTAGTAAGACAGCAGCAATAACATCTCTGTCTCACAGCAGCAGCTGAATAGCACTGAATTATAATCGAGGTACAGCCTGGACCATCTTAGAGCTGCGTAATGCAGACATAGGTGCACCAACCGCATCGTTAAAAAGGATAATTTGGTCATCATGAAATGTGTTTCTGTGCAAAAGTTGTAAACATCCAACGTCTTTCTAATATCTGCAGCCTCTGCTTGGAGGAATGTGGCTACATCCTAATGGTTGTTGCAAAAACTAAGTGTATTAATGTCGTTTTGTAACTGCTCCAGTCTCCTAAATATCATAGAACCTTTACAGCATTGTCAATATCTATGTTCTATACACACGATTATGTGGTTTTTGTGCAGAGGTGTTACACAAGTTAGCAAACGTCGTATCTAAAACAAGCGGAGGCATTTTTAAAAGATGTCATCCATAAAAATCCAACAAATTTAATAAGAAATCAGATCTTTTAACAGTTACTGTTCAAGGAAAATCATTCATCTTTAACTTCTTTAACCTCATGGTAATTTTATACAGGCCATATAAATGACTGCTCCTGTGTGTAATTCACCACACTCACCACTTTTTGTTTCTGCTTTCCTGAAAAAGAAGCAAAAAGATCATGAGGAAACGAGGAAACTAAACCCATGTGTGGTATGCGAGCTGTAGGACGGACCTGCCGAGTTTGGGTTTGGTTTGAATGTGCCGGACACCACTTCTCCCAGACTGGAGGAAGAATTGGCGCTGGATTTACTGCTGCGTTAACGACAGAGAGCAGAAGGAGGAAACGCTCGTGTGAAATTCAAAATAAACATTAGCTCTCCGCTGAGGTGCAGGTTATTTATAGACTTCTTGTGATGTGAGTGAGCTAAAGACAAAAAAAGGCAGCGTAGTCAGTTATCAGAATTCAAATGGGTTATAACTTTGGCATCAAGCTGCAGGTTTAACAGATATAAACCTAACCGACTTCTCGGTGGAACAAACCAAAAACAAGAACAAAATGATTTAAGATGGTGAGACTTTTCATCTCACAGCGTTGTCTCAGCATCACTAATCATCTCGTTGGCTAAAACCCAGCAGCTCCATCTGATGGAAAATCCTGCCATGGCCACAGACCAGGCACACCTTGGAGAGGCCGGACCACACAGCACAGCCTGGCTGTCATCCACAGATCTGTTGCTTATCTCCAGGCTCAACTGCCAACTTCTGCTTGTCCCTAAAGAGTCTCTCTTCTAAATCTAAAGCCCCTTCTATGTCTGCTGCCACTGAGTCCTCTGCAGTCAGCACTCACTCGTCTCTTCTGCTCACCTATGGAAGCGCCCTCTCTTCTGCTCCTGCTGGAGTCGAATGTTTTCCAGCTTCAGCGGGCTCGGGATGAAGCCAACATCACAGCCCTCTTTCACCAGGCGGCCGATCCACCAGTCGTTGTTGTACTTCTGTGAGGAAAACCACAAGAACACTAAAATAAGTAAAGAAAATAAAAAGATCTCAAACCTGATCTGCTTTCTTTATTCTTTAAATTCTGGGATAGCGCAAGGACTGTCTGTGTGCTCATTACTGCCACTAACATGAGTGGTGCACGGTGGTTTCCACCCCTCTGTGCCGGTGTACGAAGGTGTAGAAGAAGAAGGAGAAGTTTTATTTATGTTGCACTTTTCAAAGACGCAAGTCACAAAGGGCTTCACGTTGTAGTCACAGAGAAGTGGATGTCTGGTTTGGGAACATCTGGATCTCATCTTTGCTTTTAGCAGATGATGTAGTTCTGTTGGTGTCTTCAAGCCACGACCCTTCAGCGTACACTTAAGGGATTTGCAGTCAAGTGTGAAATGGCTTGTCCTTGACTGAAGTTGGAACAGAGCAGGAGATGGACTGATGGGTTAGGGTTTCATAATTAGTAAAGAAAGTGTGGTGGTGAAGAAGGAGCTGAGTGAACAGAAATCCCAGATAAGAGAAGTGAGCTCCTTATATAGGCAACTGAGGAGCTCCGTCTACTGGGGGGGGTGGGGGGTGGTGGGGGGGTGGGGGTGGAGTAGAGCCGCTGCTCCTCGCAGCAGAAAGAAAGGTGGTACAAGCATTTAGTGAGGATGCTTCTTGGTCGCCTCAATTGGAGGTATCCCAAGCATATCCCACTGGGAGGACATCCCGGAAAGACCAAGAACCCACTGGATGGATTATACACCTTCTCTGCCCTTGGAGCACCTCCTTCAGAGGGAGCTGTGAAGAGGATTGTCTGGGCTTTCCTCCTGGGCCTGTTACAGATAAGTGGAAGAAGATGGAATCAAATAGTTCTATTTCATCTGTACTTTTTCATTTTAGACAAAGCTGATGTGGGAGAATGTTTTCATGCCTGTCGTTCACATTACAGGATAACCTGAAGGACTTGAAACCTGCAGACAGCAGGCTGCAGGGTTAAAGTCAGTTGCAGTCTACTTTAGTACTGTAGAGAAGATGTTCTTACATTTAATTAGAAACCATAGAATGTGAAGTATCATAAAATATGAAATATCACCTTAATGGATCTTTGAGTAAATTGAACCAGAATATCGGATCGTTTTATTGCAGGGATTGAGCAACACTTCGTATCAACTCCAAGAAAGAGAGAGAGTCAGGTTTAAAAAGTTAAAAAGATTTATTTCTAAACAATTTGAACAAGACTAACTTTAAACACTACATGTGTGATGTAATTAAGGTGGAGTAAGACTGAGGATGGTGTGTGTGTGAAATATGTTCAGAACCAGCAAATCCGGAGAGACTGTTAGTTCTGAGTGGGAGTGAAAGGGTGTTTCACTCTAAGCTTTGGTTTGGAGATTATAGCACACATTGAGACCCCATCTGTCAGTCTGCGTACCCCAACGGAAGTCCCCGATTAGATCCAGAATGTCGAGGGTCCAGCTTGGACCCTCTTGGAACCGACGCCTGTAGATATGCAGCGGTTGCCGACCCTTCCAGTCTTGAGTTACTCCCAGGTCACGACAGTTTATTGGCATCAGCGAGACTCTGAAGGGGTCGTGATGGTTCAGCTTTTTTCTGAAGGAACCGTTGCAGCAGGTGGAACATGCAACAGATTTGATCCAGCTTGTCGTTAGGTTCTTTCGGCTTTAAGAGGAAAGTTACGGATTGGCCACTCCGATAACTTCTCTAGAACGCTTGGAACTCAAGTTAAGATGACGTGGGGCATCGTTTTATCATTTGGATGTTTTGATTTACTGTCGAATCAGAATTAGACAGGAAAAAAGGGGATTTACCAAGCACCAACAAAACCACGCCTCACGTCAGATCTGGAAGGTTCTGATTGGATCAGGAAAAGGAAATGTGTCACGTGACTTTAGCATTAAGTGTGATCAGTCTAGTGTCTAGTTTAAAGTTATATTACTTATTATAACACTATCATAGGATTATAATATCAAGTAATTAATATTCTCATTTCACAGATTCATTGAACATTGAGCTTTGAATGATTATTTGGACTAACAAAGTTATTTGATTATTATTTAAAGAGAAGAGTTCTTCGTCTTCTTTCTTCTTTCTTGTGCTGTCCGAGGAAGCAACAGTTTAGATAAGAGCACAGAGCATGAGTGGCCTTGGCCCATATCTTGTAGATTAGGCTTGTGTCAGAAACTTATGGTTTTGCTTGGGCAGAGCAAATAGAGCGGGGCCTTTTAGGTCAGAAATGGACAATTCATCACGCTACAGTACCAATCTTGATTTTGGCCCGTTCAGCCATATTTTTGTTACATTTGGTAAACAAACATTCTTTCTTGCACCAAAATGAATTTTTTTCATTATTTGTTTCTTATCAAAAAAGATTGTTTTATCAAGGATCCAACAGTCCTGCATGAAAATAAATAAATAATAAAATAAAACATTGTCTGTTCAACTTAATTCGAACTAGGACAACTAGACTTCCTTCATTTGCAGGAAAAATGTTGCTCTCCATGGAGGGAGATTTATCTATTCAAAATAACACATACCAAGCTTTAGAACTGCAGTGTTAAAGTATTTACGATAAACGTCTTTAATCACAACATCTAGTGAACTTCAAACTCAGCTAGACCTGAAAAAAATCTAACTACACAGGACACCCAAAGACAAACTGATTTGTGTTAATTCCAGAAGGTTTCACATTTTCAGGCATGTGGACAAATTAACTCACATGCTGACCAGGACAACAAAGGCCCAGATGTTTAAACCAGGTTACATAAACAAAGTTATACTCAAATGCATGAGTTTGGTATACTCTGTACTATTCATTTTGAAATTATGAATTGAAATATTATGAAAACACAAAGGATGCCTTTATTTTGAAAGTTTGCAGAAAGAGTTGTATTAAAGTTTAACTAGAACTGGGCCAAACAAAGGCCTTCTCCCACTTCTACATTATAAAGATATTAATCATATAGAAATGGGACCAATAGAATCTTTCCGTTGTTGAAGATGGAGAATAATAGACTGGCTTAGCTGGAAAGAGAAGAAGAGTTAGAGCCACGTAAAAGGAAACAACATGCATAGCATCACCAAACAGTGAGTGAACGGCACCTCTTTGATGTGGAGGAAGTCCTTGGCATCAAAAGAGACAGCAGTGCCAGGCACAGGAACATCCTCATCCAATGCACCACAGAAACTCACGTTGGTCCTCACAGCAAATGCAACAGCTTTACTCTGTTGGACAGACAAAAATATGTTTAATCATCTTTATACAATGTGATGATGTAAAGTAGGGTTGGCTCATATGAAAAACCCTTTAAATGCATTAAACAGACGGCAGAGACATGAGCACAGACACAGCTAGCCTGTTTCCCCTCTGCAGAGCCGTGTGTTTTTTTTACCACCAGTGTGCTCATCCATCTGCTGCATCACACATGCAGCAAGCCTGCCTCGCAGTGAGGAGTGGGCACTGGTGAAGAGCCTCCTGACAGCAACAAGAGAGCAGCAGTACAGATCACACCGGATGCGCTGCACATGGCTGGGAAGGGGAGCGCACCTCACTCCGAGGGTAAAAACACAGACGGGAACAGGCTCAGAGTTCACCAACTAAGAAGGGAGCAAATGCAATGAAGATTTTTCTGTAACACTGTACCAAAATCGGCTTATCTAATGACTACCTATGACAAGCAAATCAGTATTTAATGATTAACTAATGATTACCTAAGCTTCACAACCACCCCATGGTGGATTTATTAGCTAATGATTCCTGAATGATTACTTAATGAATAAATGAATGAATGAATGAAATCTTTATTTCGAACATTATAATAAGAATAAAAATAACTATAACAATAATAATAATAACAAAGTCATTGTAGACATTAAAAATAAAATCACACTGATAATAACACAAAAATTAAATTATCATATTCTGTTCGAAAAGGAGTAGGAGGAAGCTAGTGCTTATTAAATCCTACCCCCCTTTTCCCATTTGTTCAAGATCAAAAGGAACAATGCCGTTCTCCTAATTCATCATACATTTTCTATTCTATTCTATTTTCTATTCTATTCTATTTTCTATTTTCATCTATAGTCAAATGGCTCATGCAAAATAGTTCCACATGCCTTTTCCATTTATCCACCACACACAGCGATTAACATTCCCTACTACACATACTTACAACACACCCCATTTTCTCACCCTCACACCACTCATTGGATCTTTTTGAGTCAAAATCCCTCTTCCTCCCTGTACCTCATAAAGACCATATTTTTGTACCACGTTCTAAATTGGGTCATACTTGGACATTGCTTTAAATCACCATTTAATCCATTCCATAATTTTACCCCTCAAACAGAGACGCACTGACTTTTTACTGTTGTTCGCACAGACGGGTATTTTAAATTCCATTCCTCTCTCAAATTATATTGTTTATCTCTATATGAGAAATACTTTTGTATATTACCAGTTTGTCATTAGCTTTATATATGATTTGTAATGTCAAGAATTGAACAAGGTCAGTAAACTTTAATACTCGTGATTTCATTCATTCATTCATTCATTCATTCATTCATAACATTTTTTCATTCGGTTTATGTTATGTATGTTATGTAATGGTTTGTTAATCATGAAATGACTAAATAACTAATCAGACACTAATGATTACCTAATCTTCAAAAAAACAGCTTAACTAATGATGAACAAATCAGGATCTAATGATTAATTAATGATTACATAAGCTTCACAACCACTCCATTGTGGATTTTTTAGCTAATGACTTTTTGATTTTTTTTAAATAATCATTTAATTAATCAAAGGGACAAAAAATGCATCCAACAGCGTTAACTGTGTTGTTTCACAGCTGCTACTAACAGATTCTAGCACTATTACAGTGTCACTTGTTTGATAAACACAAATTATACTGTGTTTGTTGGGATAAGCAAAACTTTACTAGATATATTTGGTGTTCCTTTGCTTTAGATTTATAATACTTGTGTTAATAAACAGTGTATCAGGGTTTGTCGATGGGATGAATTATGCGATGGACTGAGCCATGGTTGTTTTAACAAGAGGCCATTTGTTTATTTATTCATTTGTTTGCCCGTGAGTAAGTTTGTTAATAACAACTTTTGCATGTTATAAACAGAGAACATTGCGGAGGTAACAATCAAGAAAAGATCTCCATCATCGCATCTGAGGATTATCTCACACTTTCTCTGCATCTCATTGCTGACAGTGCACGCCCGCAAGCTGCAGGTGACCAGCTCAGGTTCACACGGAGCAGAAGGATTAAGCGTTCGGGCCGCAGCAGGTAAAACAATTCATCTTTATGTCATGATTTAAGTGAAATTGTTTACATGTTACTGGGGCACTCTGTTCAGCTTGTTTGACCTAAACATTAATTTAAAAATGAATGGAAATTTAACAGTATTGAATGATTATTTACTACTTTAAAAATAAAAGTGATGTTTGAGGATAAATGGATCATGTGACCTCTGGCTGGAGCAAATGGTCCCTCCTCAGAGTGCATTCAAATGCAGCAGCGATTCATTCCATTTGTATGGGCCTTAAAGTAAATGAAGAGAGGTTTGCTTGCATTTGTCAATGTTTAAAATGCTGTTTGTTTATTTGATGCAGTCTTGATGTGTGGGTCAATCAAGTGGGAGCAGAAATCCTCAAAAGCGCTCATCAGTTCCACCGACTGTCAGTGAGATGGGGCGCCGCACAATTTGTTGACCGCGTAACAGATTGCTGAGAATAAAAGTGAATCCAGAAAGCATCTGTTGTAGTGATGTGTCGGTCGCGACCAAACCGGCTATAAGAGCCAGCTCTTTGAAGTGAACGACAGGAGCCAGCTTGTCATTGGGACGCCTCCCCTCCCCTCTTGCTTTGGTGAAAGCTACAGGCGATTGGTCAACATGTGTAACTGCGTGTCCAGACTGTCCACACACAGAACAGTAGGGGCGGGGAAGAGGGAGGATCAGACTCAGACACACAGCAGAGCACATGCGGGTGGAGGGAGACGAGAGGGAATGAGGAGGAGGAAAAAGGTGAGCGAGAGAGAGGAGAGTGCGACGAAGATGGTGAGAAAATGAGCGCCAGCAGTCAGAAAGTGGAGATTTCTTAAAGTGTTCAGTTATAAAATCCATAGAAATGATAAATATTTGATATATAGGGATGTGTATTGGTGAAATTCTGGCGATACAATACGCATTACGATACAGGGGAGACGATACAATATATCACGATATATTGCGATACATTCAGTCAGACGATATTGGTGATTTTGTTTAGACTAAATTTATTATAGGAAAATTCAATAAACAGTCCAAACTGATACTTAACATGTTTAACCATAACAGAGGGATTTACATTTCAATAGTAGAAACAAAAGCCATTACACACTGCTGCCAACTAGTGGTCGGAGTTGGAATTGCACCACAAGAAAAGAAAATACACAATTGTTTCCATGTAAATTCTTTCAAAAATTAGATACACGACTTTTGAATATCTATACATTTTTGCAAGAAAAAAATCACAATATATTGCAATATCAATATTTTTGATCCACAGCTTTTGAATATTGATATAATATCGCTGGGGAAAATATCACGATATATTGCCATATTCGACATTTTCTTACATCCCTAATATATAGCATTTTTTACATTAGTAAATCATTTTACATATAGTTTTGCATTATTTTGGTTATAAATGTACTCTACGCAACAGAAATTTTGAGGAGCCACTTGGGAGCCGAAAGAGCCGGCTTTTTGGTGAGCTGAGCCAAAAGAACTGGCTCTCTAAAAAGAGCCGGAATTTCCATCACTAATCTGTTGACAATGTGAACTATATAGCACAGAAGTTTAAGTATTAAAGTTAATTCAAACAAGAACCAAAAGGATCTCAGTCAGTTATTGTTCAGCGCGTCATACTGGACCCTATCTCAAGCAAAGCGGCATCTGGGTTACGTTTCCAGGAGCCGCTGGACCACCGTTTCTCAAACTCATAAAAGAAAGAAACCCAGTATCCTATGTTTAAAAAAAAACGTTTTGCTCAAATAAAATATCACATTGGTGGGCTCCGCAGGAAAACAAAGACGATGTTTCTTTTTTAACCCTTTAACCGTGTTTAATACGAGCAATTTGTATGTCACTCTACCAGACAACAAATACAGAATTAAACAAAAAGACAAATCAAAATTTCTCTTCCACTAAACATATTTGCTGTGCTTGCATAAAAATTTTATGTATAGACTTCTTCTGTGTTCGCAAATCAGTCCAAATTAATCACCCAGCATCATTTCTTGGACTGACGATTGGCGGTGGGAAAAATTATACAAATTGCCCAACCTTGATATTAATATGATAATGATATCTCAAACTCTCCAAGTTAATTGTGAATACTGTATGTGATATTAACGATGAACATAAAATTTTCATCAGTATACTGAATAGTTTGATTACGTCCCCTCCAGTCCAACGTCTCCTCCTCCAATCCAGTGGTTGACGTCTCCCCCTCCAGTCCAGAGGCCGACGTCTCCCCCTCAAGTCCAGTGGTCGACGCCGTCGCCTTCAGTCCAGTGGCCGACGCCTCCAGTCCAGAGGCCGACGTCTCCCCCTCAAGTCCAGTGGTCGACGCTGTCGCCTTCAGTCCAGTGGCCGACGCCGCCGCCTCCAGTCCAGAGGCCGACGTCTCCCCCTCCAGTCCAGAGGCCGACGTCTCCCCCTCAAGTCCAGTGGTCGACGCCGTCGCCTTCAGTCCAGAGGTCGACGCCGTCGCCTCCAGTCCAGAGGTCGACGCCGTCGCCTCCAGTCCAGAGGTCGACGCCGCCGCCTCCAGTCCAGAGGTCGACGCCGTCGCCTCCAGTCCAGAGGTCGACGCCGCTGCCTCCAGTCCAGAGGTCAATGCCGCCGCCTCCAGTCCAGAGGTCGACGCCGTCGCTTCCAGTCCAGAGGTCGACACCGCTGCCTCCAGTCCAGAGGTCGTCGCCGCCGCCTCCAGTCCAGAAGTCAAGGACGTCTCCTTCGGCGTCTCTGCCGCTGGTCGCCGCCGGTCCTGCCCTCGCCAGGCGCGGGCCCCCAAGAGCCCGTCGGCATCTCCTCCTCTGCCCCAGAGGCGGGCCCCCAAGAGCCCGTCTGTGTCTCCTCCTCTGCCCCAGACGCAGGCCCCCGGACTCTGCTGGTCCCTGCCTCCTCTCCACCAGTCCCTCGGCTCCTCTTGGCCCTCCTTCCTGGTGCCCCTCCTCCCTTCCTGTTCTGTGTTCCTGTGGGCGTCTGGGATCTGCCCTTTTTTTGGGGGGGGGGGGGGGGTGTTCTGTCACATCCCGTCTTGTCTCCCCATTCTGTTCTGTCATGTGTCTCTGTTAATTGCTCCCACCTGCCTCTCGTTTTCCAATCACCCAAGCTCCCAGCCCTCATGTATTTAAACCCCTTCAGTTCTGCGTCTCTTGTTGGTTCATTGTTTCCATGTCCTGCGTGCGTTTGTCATTAAAACCTTTTACATTATCCAGTTTGTCTGCCTGCCTGCTTCTTCACTCATGTGTGGATCCTCACCTCTGCTTCACTCACCGGCACGTTTGTGACAGATGAGTCATTTGTTCCAGATTCGGTAATAATGACTGACCAAACATTAAGCAATCATTCAAGAATCATCAGCTAATAAAATTGGTTTGGGGATGGGTATAAAGCTAGGTAATCATTATTCAATCATTAGTGGGTGATTAAGTATTTATTCATTTAATGAATTACCAACCACTAAGAAAGCATTAAGAAATCCTTAAAGAATAATTGGCTAATAAATCCACTATGGAGTGGTTGTGAAGCTTAGGTAATCATTTGTAAATCATTAGATCCTGATTCATTCATCACTAGTTACTCAGTAGGGAAGCAGATTTGGTGAAGCGGTAATCATTTGTGTCTGATTGGATATCTAGTAATTTAATGACAAACCAACCATTAAGTAGTCATTTGGGAATCATTAGCTAATAAATCTACCATGGGGTGGTTGTGAAGCTTAGGTAATTATTAGTTTATCATTAACTCCTGGTCTGTTTAACATTAGTTACTCAGTAGGTAAGCCGATTTTTGGACCATTAAGCTACCAATTTTTCTAGATTAGAAAGAGAAGAAATTATTTTCTTTACATGTGAAAACAGTAATTTAATTATTTTAGCAAAGATCTTTTTATTTTTTTATTTTAAATAAAACTACTGTGTTGTCAGAATTAATAAAACAGAATGTGATAATTGACCTGCAATGTCCTGAATTGCATGTTTAATAGTTGGGAGAAATGATCAGAACTAATGTATAAACATTGTAGCATCATGAAGGCCCTCTAATTGTGACAAAGGTCACATTTTCCCAGCTGGGTCAAGCTGGGTCAGACTGTAACTTTTAAGTCCACAGATTAACCCAGGAGCCCTGATGTCTGCTAAAGAATCATTCTTATCTGCTGCTGTTCCGTCCCAGAAGAAGGACACTTCAAGTTCACGATAATAATCTAAATAATAATATTATTAAACTCTTTGACTTTATTACTGTTTATTATAATCATCATAAATAATCATTTGGTTCAGTATAAATGTATTTTTATTACTGAAATGAATTATATCGCTTTGGGTATAATTATGATTATGGTTGATGATCAGTAATGTGTATTCAGTAATCAGAAGGTCAACTTCCACTTATCCATCTAACACAGAGCTGATCCAGAGCAATGGTAACTTCCATCACATGTCTTGACTCATGACCAAAGTTTTCTTGCTCTGAGAGTGGGCGTGTTCTGAGGACTTTGTAAAACTAACTTCCAGCAGCTTTTCACTCAGTTCGTGAACCAACACCATCCTGAGGGAAGGGAACGGCCGTCCCGTAACCTCCACCTGCTGTTCTGTCCGCTGATAGAATAAGCTTTGAATAAACGTAACTGTAGCCAGCTGACGCAAAAACTCCTTCAGAGTATTGACTTGGAGACGCAAATAGTTCCACCAGTCGAGTGACCCAAGGAGACATCTCAGGACCGATTTGGTCGTGCCAAAGGTTTTTCTACCAACCTCGTGCCTGGAGGAAACCATCTCCACCTGGACACTTCGGATCCAAAAAGGGGGTCTTCTGATACTGGGTGAGGTAGACTTCTACAGAATGTGTTTGATGCTGTTCCTCTAAGTAAACTCAGTTAGCTGCAAAACCATCATTTCCAACCCAAAACGCGTTCCTCTCTCTGAAAGAAAAATTCTGCGAAATCCATTCACGCATCCAAACTCGTATTTCCAATTTAGCTTTCATTCAGTCACAGGTTTGCCTTTTAAAACAAGTTTAATATCAAAGCTGTTAAAAATTGTCATTAAATTGTCATCCATGAATTGTTATTTCTAATTGTCATTCAAATCGTAAAGTTTAAAAATTGTTAGTAATAAATTCTTCATTTTTAAACTTGCCTCATTCTTTGAAAAGAAACACAGAAAGGTATAATTATTTCTGAAAAAGCAAAGATTTCTAACTTCTGATTCAAAAATAAACTTTTGCTATTAAATTTAATTATCTTAAATTAAACGTTAATCTTTGGATTAAAAATGGACCAACAGGTTGGTGTATGAACTTATATCGATTATATAAGTATCCTGGATATTTATACATGATATAAGCTTCATAGATTTATCTGCTTGGTCATTCTCAGAATCTACAACTGAATAGCAACAGTGTTGATTCTAGTATGTAGATAGCCCTACAACATTGTAGATGTCTATAGTAAATACAGGTTTCAAATTTTAGAGGCTTGTACCTGGCACATTGTCTTTTGAATGGATAATTAACCTATTTTGAGGCACATTTCTGTGTAAATCTTACAAATATTAACTGTATAATCTAAACTTGCTCTTGTTTTGGAAGATTCATCCATTCAGGAAAAATTACATTGTTGATCTTTGTTGAGGTCAACACAAAATGCATCCTGGAGTTCTAAAGAGTTTTTATCAGACATTTGGGATTATCATCTCTTCACATCAGATTTTGTGTCCTCGCTGTTCAGTCAAATATTTTCCTGTGAATCTCACCTTTGCCCTCTCCAGCTGAACAGTGGCCTGTTGCTCCTTCTCTTGCCGGCCGCCCTCCTTCTCTTCCTCCAGAGACACATCCGAGTCAGACGGTCGGCTTGTGTAGGAATCAGCTGAGCCCTGGAGAGCAAGTGTTACCAGATGGTTGAATCTACCTCCAGTAGACAGCAACAAAGTAAAATGTTGCTTTTGTGAGAAAACCAAAGTAATTATTAAGAAAAGCATTAAAAATGTGATTCTATGTGGGTGATTCAAAAATAAACATAGCCAATACAAAATAAACACGCTGGTTTCTTTCAAACAGCAGAAGTTGAGCAAAAAGAAATAGTGTGTGCGTGCATGCGTGTGTGTGTGTGCGCGTGCGTGCGTGCGCGTGCGTGTGTGTGTGTGTGTGCGTGTGTGTGTGTGTGTGTGTGTGTGTGTGTGTGTGTTACTACCGATGGTTTCTACTGAGTGGTATCGCTTTTCAAGCAGGATCTAAGGCTAACAGGTTAAGGATGATGAAACGACTGAGAGGGAAAACTGCCTTTATACAGAAATAATGCTTTAAAATATTGTTTTTTTTTTAAATAAACAAATTGGACAAACTATGAATTTAAGTCAAGGAAAGGAATTTGTAGAAAAACGTCAACACTAAGAAGAACTGACTACATGGGTGTCGGTTTGAAGTGATCTTGGTGAACCTACAAGCAGATTTAAAAATAACTAGAACTGCAAGCAGTTATGAACGGGTTCCAAGCCAACCAGCGCCAGTCCCCCACCCGGCCCCACCCTCACTTTCGCCATTCCTCACGTGGCCCCGCCCCAAAAACACGTTCTCCTGCCAGCATCCCGTCAGCTCACTTCAACCGACGCAATGAAAGGAACACTCAGGATAACTCATTGAACCTTTTGCGCAGCGTATACGAAAATCTTTTATAGGCATGGCTAACATCTCAATCTCTATTACGATTCAGTTCCATATTTTAATTTTTAAAGATGGTGGAGACTTAGTTAAGTCATGTGCTGTATGGGAGGTCAGGAGGTGGAGTGGGTTTTCCAGTAATTGGAAGGTTGCATCCTTGATTCCGACTCTGACCAGAGAATGCTGCCTCGTCAGTGCTCCCCAGGGCAGCTGTGGCTACAGCGTAGTTCATGGCCACCAGTGTGTGACTGTGTGTGTGAATGGGTGAAAGACTGACTCTGTTGGAGGGTTGCTGAACCCTACTAAAGCGCTATACAAATACAGGCCATTTACCATTTCAATATTACTGACAATGTTCATTAAATTCATTTAAAATGTATTCCTTTTAAAGAAATTTCCAAAATATTGTCAGATCATCATGGGGTCATGATAAATCAAGTTTTGTAATTTTATTGTTTCTAAATTAAATATTTTTTAATAAAAAACATTTTGACATTAATAAACTGACTGAAACAAAAATTGTATTATAAAATCCATATTTGATCTAAAGATTACTAGACAATAATCTATACATCCACAAAATAACATAAATACTTGATAATGTCTCTAGATTTAATAGATTTTTAACTAAAACTATGAGTTTCATTTCATGACTTACTGATCAAATGATTTAAAAATTATTAAAAAATCCATAAATCATCAAAAAATTACCCAAATATTGTCACATGGCAATGTCAACATGTGGAATACAATGCTGTTTGGAAATCTGTAGATTCAAAGCTTTTCTAAAGAAAAATAGGTAAAAATCCTTTTATGGGTCACGCCCAAAATTTTAATATTCATAAAAAAATATGGCTACTTTATAAAATTAGTAGAAAAATCTCAGATCACCATAGGTACATGTGGAATGTTATACATGGTTTATAGTTACTCTATACCCAAAAAACATCCTAACAAAAATTGTTCACTTTTTTTTCAACTACACAGAAAAACTGACAT
This sequence comes from Nothobranchius furzeri, assembly GCF_043380555.1. Classification (NCBI taxonomy): domain Eukaryota; kingdom Metazoa; phylum Chordata; class Actinopteri; order Cyprinodontiformes; family Nothobranchiidae; genus Nothobranchius; species Nothobranchius furzeri. Next base: position 32,057,531 of record NC_091754.1, on the reverse strand, counting down.
AAAGTAAAAAAAAAAAAATTAAAAATCGATGCTTTTGTACAAAAATCTCAAAATATTCCAAGATTACCTTTGTGATGTGGGACTTCTGCTTATAATTTTGTAAGGATCATAAATGTTAAACTTTTCTTAACAATAGAATTGCATTTGCATTAGTGGCTGTCCATAAAAACAAGTCCTAATATTAAACACAAGGGGTTGCTCAAACCAAGACTACATTTTATGTGTTTCATAAGCCACCTAAGAGTGAATTCTTTGTCAAATTTCAAGAAGATTGTCATAACGGAATTTGCGCTACAACTGCTAGCCTAAAAATGCATTTTCGTAAATATAAAGAGCAAACCTCTTCATGGAGCTGCGATTTTCGTGATATGAACTCAAGGCTATGCAGTTAATACAACCTAAAAACATTTGCCTCTTACATGCAAATAATGATTTTTACAAATTTTTTCAAATTTGAAAATTTAAACAATCATAAACCACGCCCACTTTGACTGATCATTACCATATTAATAGTGTAGTCCTAAGACTATAATGATGACAACCACTGAGTTTCATGCACATCCATGTAGCCAGTTCAGCAGTATAAACTTCCTATTTATAGCGCCCCCTATTATTGAATCAAGCTGAAAATCAACATATATACTTGAAGTGGCCTTGGGTACGGTTGATATGAAAAGCTTTAGGTCAAAATCTTTTAAAGTTATACTAAGAAAACCTTTTCATTAAAAAAATTGTTTTAAAAAGTCATATTTCCAAAAATTAATAAAATATCAAAAATCCGTCCACAATATTTGGTTAGCCACTCTTCCCCTCTTGTCAGGCAAAGTTTTGATTTGATTGTGTTTGACGGCCAGGAGGAGTTAACGAAAGTACGTTTGACTTACTATGCAATTTTTGGCTAATTGGCATAAGTTTAAATATTTTGTCAAAAAACTCATCCAATATTGACAATGAACATACAGGATGAGATCATTTGTTTTTTAACTGAAGAAATGGGGAAAAAATAGCCAAAAATATTTTTGGGGTACAACAGCACCACCTATTGGACTAAATTCAAAATTTTCTCTGTGATTGTAGATGACACTATTATGGATCTGAACTGTAAATTTCTTATAGAATATATATTTTTCATGAGTAAAAGGGCGAAAAAATTCAAAGCCTAAAGCCAAGCCCACTTTTTAGTCATTTTCAAAATATAGCTTGCAGGTCCGATGATAAACATCTGTGACAAATTCTGCGGAAATCCATCAAGCCGTTTCACTGAAACAAACATTTTGACTCTTCAGCACCCCCTATTGGTGAATTAAACCAAAATTGAGTAGATCTGGCTTACAGCTCATACTTTGTAAGAGTCTAAAGTTTCATTATCTAAACCAAAAATATTGTGGTGATATCATCAATTAGGACGTGTGCTAGATAGTGCACTGAATTTGACAAGGTTTCGTTAGCCCAATTACCGTTTTTCTTCATCACAATGACTTAGCATATTGTAGATCATATGTACAAAGTTTGAAGTTGAGTCGACGAAAAATGACGGATTGGTGATTAAAACGAAGTTTAGTGTTTTTTGCAATCTAGCAAAAAATCTAGTTAGGCGGAAATGGGCATGGCCAGTACAAAAAACATGCAGAATCGTCCAAGGATCATGCACATATAAAGTTTTTGACTGTAGGGCCTATGATTTGGGAGCTAGTAGCTGAAACACAGTGACCTTCGCAATAGTGCCACCTAGGTGACTCCGAGTACAAATTTTGGAGTCTGAGTAGCGGTCAGGATTTTATATCAGACTGCCATGTCAGATTTTTTTTGGCATTTTCTGGCTCCTGCGCCCATATGGAATTAGAGGAGAAGAATAATGCCAGAAAAATAATGCCAAAAAAATAATGAAAAAAACGTACAAAAACAATAAGGTTCCCTGCCCGTTGGGCTTGGAACCGTAAAATCTCCAACACCTGGCAGATAATATTAAGTGAAGTTGAATATTGCTCATGTGATCACCACTTCTTAGTTATTCTATTCATTTTTCGTAGCTATTGTCTGCTGCAGCATGATGCTACCACCCACATGCTTGATAGTTTGCACCATAGACATGAATACGTAGAAGCCTCATTGGGCGTTGGGGATTGGAGTAGGAGATAGCATCACCACCATATTGGACGGGTTCCTCACTCTCCAAACCCAACTGGAGTCAACACAAAGTGAGCAGCTATGCCCATTTTGTGCAGCGTACGGTTGCAAAATACTGGCGTACTATTGACAACAGATTACATGGGATTACTATTGATTTTTCTAGCCAACCTGTTGGGATTTAATATTTTATTATACTTTCACTAAACTATCATGCCATATCATATGTCTGATTTTGTAAAAGCATGAAAAATGTGTTCTTTAGTTGGATAAGCACCTTCCTCCATGGAAATAAATGCACTGCAGGGAGATGAAGACCCATCCAAGATGGCGGCCAGCCACTACGGCAGCACCTGTGTCTATGATGTCTTTGGTTGGCACAAATTTGCTAGGCTTGAAAGATTCGTCTTGACTCTTCCCAACACACTTCTCCTCGCTGTGGCTGACCATAAACCATAAAGCTTCGCTCCACAAGGCTTAAGACCTGGTGTAATTTTGTGACTTAGCGATTGGGGAATCATTATTGTCCCAATGCCAAATATAAGATTCATATTGTCAACTCACAAGTAAAGTAATTTTTGTTCCAAACTCTCCTTTCCGCATGGATCCTTGATGTCTAAAAGAATAGTTGCCATTCTGTCATAGCAGCATTGAAAACACACGCCTACTTAGTCATGGTGGGAAGGGAGTGACAGCAGGACAACCAGCTGACAAAACGTGCAAATGTAAACAAAAGCAACAGTAGATGAATGTCTGCCTGTGGAGAACATTTACCAGCAGCAGAGAATGTGCTCATGCACAGCAACCATCTTAAGGACTAAATTAGCTCATTAGACAATACATGGCCAGTCTAACCATCTTTAAAAAACAATAACTTTACTGTTTTGAACCAGTCTGACCAGAATGAGCTTTCAGGTCACAGCTTCAAAAAACAACCTAAAACAGGCAGGTGTTTTTGAAATTGTTGTTATGTGACAGATGGATTACAGATTTTATTGTGAAATTTCAAAAAAGCAATAATAATAGCATACAAAAAATGTGTCTTTCTTTTATTGTTTTTTATTCTGTCTATCATTTGTTTTTGTTACCATTCTGACATTATGAGATCAATGCAGCAATATGAAATAGCTCTATTGAAGAATGAAGGGGCTAATTTAATATCAAAATATTTATTTTTTGGGAGTGAAGTAAGCAAACAAATTATTCTAGGGGATTATAAAATTATACTAGAATCTGAAAATTGGATCACTAAAAAGGACAAAGATATAAAAATACCAGAAACAAACATTGAACAAAAAATCTACATTTTTTGAAAGGCTGAGAATTCCATGAAAAAAGCATTTCCCTGTTCCAGCTCTACCTGTTCCGAAACAGGTGGGCCTTATTATTATTATTATTATTATTATTATTATTATTAGTAGTAGTAGTAGTAGTAGTAGTAGTAGTAGTAGTAGTAGAAGTAGTATTAGTTGTAGTAGTAGTAGTAGTAGTAGTAGTAGTAGTAGTAGTAGTAGTAGTAGTAGTAGTAGTTGTAGTAGTAGTAGTAGTAGTAGTAGTAGTAGTAGTAGTATTGGGGTTGTTTTTATTATTACTATTGCCAAGTTGTAACTTGCTCAAACATACAGGTAATCTTGTAATTCTAGAGCCTGTTGGTTTGTTTACACACACACACACGCACACACACACACACACACACACACACACACACACACACACACACACACACACACACACACACACACACACACACACACACACACACATGAAGAAGTACCCCCATGAAGAACATCCTTATGTCTGGTGAAAATTACAATGAAAATGTATATCATAGAGTCAAGGCTGTATTTGTTTCTTTGTAATTGAATAAAGTATTATACCTTCAAAGTAAAAGTTTAGCTGTGGACTCAGAAAAACTGCTTTAGGTTTAACGTAATTTTTCAGCCATTTTGATGTGAGTCATATTTTGCTGAGGTCCCAGTCACGGATGAGAGGATTTTTTTTTTTTTCATTTCAATGTCACTTGGACATTCCTGTCTGATTCTTCGCCCAAACAACCTTAGATTGTTTGTTAGCAGACATGAATCATGCAGTCCTTTCATGCATGCCAACCTGAGCAAAACTCAATGGGTCAAAGTTCATGTGGATCTTGAAACTTTCCTATTGAGCCGTAGCCTTCCTCTTCACTGTCATGAACTTTTACAATTCCTGCTTCAAACCACAGCTGTTTATGTATTCACAAGCCACTGTAGCATAGCTATGGGGAAATGTGCGTGTCATTGACTACGTTCTCTTTTGCATCTATGTGGGTTTTGTTCCCAGCTATGTTAAAATCACCGATTTCTGTTTTAGGGTGAAAGTTTTGGTCGGTGAGTCAGTATCTGAATGTTGTGGAGGTTTCTACCTGCTGTGGTTTATTAATTCAAATGAAAACATGTACACATGCGAGGAGTCAAAAATCACAGACTGATGGTGACCTGGCTTTGTTGCAATTGGACATTTTTTTTGTCCAACAGTGAGAATCTTTTTACTTAGTGGCCTGTTTTAGTATCAGTTGGGTCATTAGCATTAGTTTGTTGCTAGCGCTATCTACAGTGGGCTGTGGCTGTGTTGTTTAGCAACGATTAATTCCACTTTCAACCAGTAGGAGAGAAAAGCAGGAACTTATTAAGAATTGTTTTAAAGGGTGAGGAGTGTCCCCTGGCAGAGCAAGAGAGCAGTTTGAAGGAGTGATTGACAGCATCCCCCTTAACCCCCCACCCCCATCACCCAACCCCACCCCCATGTTCTCGCAGGATTTCTCAGTTAACCCCAATCGTTAGAAAAAGAAGAAAGTATCATTTCTATATCGCCTCACACTGCAGACTCATTGCTCAGAAGAAGAGCAAACACAGAAACTGCAGCAGGCTGGAGGATTTCCTGTCCATTCCGATCACTAGGAGAAAGGCGGGAGGACAATGTTTTTAAAGGAGACAAGTGGCTCTGAGGCATAACGTGTCATATCAACGGATGTCCAGAGACTCTGCTGGAGTCCAGTGCAGTAGAGCCACAATGTCACCCTGCACCTTTGTGGCCATCAGCTGTAGCTGATTCTAAATTACTGCTTAGCAGTGTTTTAACCTGAAGATGGAGACACAATTACAGTTTTGGGCTGAAATATAAAATTTTAAGCAAGTTGCATTAAAATGCCAAAAATAATGGCTACTGCTGTATGGAATATAATCAGACTTGTTAATGTATGGAATTAAGTCTGGATTATGTCTCTCATTATGTGAAATCAATTAGACTCTACAAGGTGTATCCGTGTGTGTGTGTGTGTGTGTGTGTGTGTGTGTGTGTGTGTGTGTGTGTGTGTGTGTGTGTGTGTGTCCAGGCAGCCGTCTAGCCCCCTGAACTGTGATGTCGTAAATTGGTGATGTGCCTTTGCTCTGCTGATATGGTCAAACGATTCATGTTGTGGATACAACCGGTTTTGACCTGAACAGATGTTGGGAGTAAGCATATATATTATCTTTTATCCTCTGTGGAGTTGGTCAAGATGCTATAAACATATAAATAAGACGTCTTGTGCAGCTAATGCCGGAGATGACCAGTTGATCCTGCGCAGACGAAAAGGAAGGGGTAATCATGCCACGTCCCCCTCTACTGACCAATGGCTACGAGAGGAGGTGATGTAATCCCAAAGAAGAAGAGATGAAAGCCTGCAGGAGGCGCTGAGAAGAATAAACAAGTGAACGGATGAAGACTGGGAGAAGAAAAGAAGACATCATGACATCCAAGATTTATGGTCTCTTCGGGGCCGTTGGAGAAGTGACAAGAAGAAGAGGAACACGTGACCATGAAGTCTGAAGTCTGAAGCAGCAAACAAAGAAATGATTGTGAGGGAGGGGGGACAGAGTAAATAAAAGGAAGATATTGGGTCTGTTCAAGATGAGAGATGAGGTTGATGGGATGAGTGGGAGTCAGTCAGTCATGGACTGAGCTTTTTGGAAAAAGGCTTTTGAGAGTTTTTAGGAGAGGGGGGCCTTTGATGGGAAGAGTTTGTGAGGTAGAGAAGGAAAGAAGGAAGCTTTTGCTTTGAGCTTTTTGCCTGTGATAATCTGACCTAGTGTCATTTTTGGAGAGCTTATTCAGCTCAACTCTGCCATAACTCGGTTTATTGGCAAAGAGTTGTTTCACTTTTGAACCCGATTTGTCAGGGTTTCGTTTGGATTATTATTCTTTTTTCATCTGTGTGAAATAAAACCTAGTTCCTCGGATTCGAGGAACGAAAAAAGGATTTACGAGTGGGGTCTCCTCCTGTCGGTAACCGAGCAAAGGTGAGATGCTGGTTGTAAATGCCATCCCAAGGTGTAATTGATATAAGTTGTTTCCTCCATCCTAGGCTACAGGTAAAGTCAGTTGTCTCCTCAGCATAAAAGGAACAGCTGGCAAGGGTCTTAACCTGAAGTGTACATAAGCTTCATGGACTGAGGGTTTGTTGTGAGTAAACTGAGTCTCCCTTGAGCTGCATGAAGTTGGTTTTGCCAGAATCAGAGTCTAGGTTAGTGGTCATTGCTAATCAGCTTCTACAGAGTGCGGGCGTTTTAAAGAGTGGTTGGTGTCACACCCACGTAAATAGAAATACAAGTCAACCCTGAGACGTAACATCTGTTGAAGACTGAGGCTAGCCTGGGAAAATGGCTTGTAACAGCTACATGTGTCCACAACACTATTAGACACTCAACTGTACATGTTCAGCAAAAACAGTAGATTTAGGTGTTACTCGCTCTTTAACCCCGCCACTGTCCTAATGGGTGTGACCCCGTGAGGAAAGTTGACCATTGAGCAGGGTTGATGGTTTATCCCTTGGTTCCATGTGGCGGGGTGGGGAGTGGGCACCACCTCACCTCTGCCACGTGGACCTCAAGGGATAAACCATCAATCCTGCTCAATGGTCAACTTTCCTCACGGGGTCACCCATAAAGACAGCGGGAGGTAAACAGATAAAGTAATTAGTGGAGGGCAAACAAAAGTTGTCCCAAAAATTGTGTCCGTTTCGGTAAATGATGCTGTAAGTTTGGTGAAAAAAGCTTGAGCAGTGTGTAGAGTGTCATACACACTCAGCTCAGGGCTAAATGGTGGATTTTTATGTTGTTAATGTATTTGGACTGACTTGAACTGGGATCACAGGAGGCATTTTCACTCAGCTCTCAGGATCAGATCCAGTTAGATGTTCTCTCTCTTTGAGTGACTGAGGAGCTGCAGCAGTGTGACAGAAAATCTGTATCTCACACTACAGCTGAGTGATTTCTACATCAACACAGACACCGAACATCCTCTTCACAGGCAGGGAACAACTTGATCATTACTGGACCTTGTCTGAGGTCCAGCAGCTAATTCCTCTTCATCATTGTTTTGTTTTTGTGCAGGTGCAGAAAATGCACAAAACACTGTGGCCTTTAAGGAGATGAACTCGCTGCACCTAATTGTTTTAAACTACTCCACCCTCAGCTCCACCTCTCTTCCCTTTTGTGGAATAGTCTGGGCTTGACGGAATCTGTGACACGGTCAAAATGGCGGCGGTGGCCACCTCCCATTTAGCCTCAAAAACGTGTTATTGGAGTCTATGGAAATGAATTGTCCAGTATATATGTCGATGGTTTTCCCATAGAAACCCCTGACATTGTGCTTGTTTTTTCTTTGTAGTTGTATTATGTGCTTTGTCAATAAAGCATATTCAAGAAAAAAAAGAAGGAAGACGGAAGAAGAAGAAGAAGAAGAAGAAGAAGAAGAAGAAGAAGAAGAAGAAGAAGAAGAAGAAAGCAAAGCTCTCGATTTACCAGCCAGTCTGGTCCAACCCTCATGAGCTCTGGCTAATGATAGAAAACCAAACAAGATCTTAAAAATAAAAAGTGGCCAAAATGACTTTCCTTGTTAAGGGTGACTGGCTCAGAGAAGAGCTCAGACACCTGGAAGAGACTCGGTGAAGAACTGCTTCTCCACATCAGGAGGAGCGAGCTGAGGTGATTCAGGCTGTCGGCCCCTGCTGCTTACAGTGGTGGGTTGATCAAGCATGTGTGCCACCACATACTCCGCTGAGCAAGGTGAGGTGCACACCCACAAACACACACGCATTATAAATATCACAAATAGTGTTAAAAATGTGGAGACTTGAATGAAAATGTTCAGAATGCTGTTTTAGACATTATTCCTTCCTATTCTATTTCAGCTCTTGTCTCCAGTCTGCTACACCCAAAGGGGGTGGGGTAAACAGGCCGTCTCTGTTTCTGAACAAAGAAGATAAAATCAGTTTAATGTGTATGTTTTTATTCATGAATATGAGACTGTGTTTTACACTTTTGAACTTAAACCAATAAAGCCAAGTAGTTGTGAATGCAGAGGCCTGAAACATGGCTTTGATGAAATATCACTTCAGCAGCTCATCAATAATTTAAGGAAATAAATGCCACAGAGGATTTGTTCTGCAGTAAGTTTCAAACCAACCCGTCAGGATGGAGAGGGAGGATTAATGCCTTCGTCCAGGGCTGCAGGTGTCACTGGTAATGATGCATCCTGAGCCACGAGACTCTTTTCATGGTACAAATAACCATTATTCACAGCCTCATTAAAAAAGTAATCTGTGACTGGAAGAAAGGAAATAAAAACACTGGCACCACGGGCATCTACGGTGCAGGGCTTATCCATTTACTTGATTTAAAACAAACGTTTTGTTCAAATGGCAAGTTTGCTATCTTTTTATCAGCTGCAGGGACTTGGTTAGTCATTTTTATTTTCTCGCATAATCTGAATTATAATGGACATTTTTAGATGGCTTATTTAGCCTTTTCCTAGTAGTTCCACAGGGACAGCAGCAGCTCAGGAGGTGGAGCGGGTTCACCAGTAATCAGAAGGTTGCAGGTTTGATCCTGGGTCCAACCAGAGAACGTTGCTGTTGTGTCTTTGGGCAGAAATGGTCAGAGGGATTGGTGGCACCTGTGCTTGGCAGGCTTCACCTCTGTTAGAGTGCCTCAGGGCAGCTGTGGCTACACTGTAGCTCATCATCAACTGTGTGTGAATTGTTTAAGCTCAGCTCCCATCCTCTCTCATTTTTACTTACAGTTATATAAGAGCATAACCCTGAGAAATTTTAAAGGACGCTAAAATTTTCAACACAGACTTGTGTTAAAATTGGTGAAAAACATCGATAATGATGAAACGAACTGGAACTGTCAATGCCTTTACGTCTGCTGGTATGTTTGCTGATTTAGAACTTTACAATCCTGAAACCATCAGCGCACGAATCCCAGTGATAAGGTCGGAACGCGTGGCATTTTGGTGCGTTCTCTCAACACTTAAAGCCAGGTTCTCCCATCCATCTTTGTGTGGGTTTCTTTTCTATCAACACACACACCAGACACACTGTTAGGGTCCTAATCCAAAGGGTCAATAGGCCAGTCTTGAATCCATCCTGCCACACTCAACACTTATCAGTTCAGACGCCAAAGCTTGGTCTGGTTCTGCATTTCTGAAGAACTCCCTGCCGAAACACCAGCATAAACCCGCATATGTTGAGTTTTGGTGCTGGTTTAGCTGGTGCACCAGGATGTGATGCAGGTCCAGAATGGAACACTGGTCTAGCATGTTGGTTAAGCATCCAATAACCAGTCTCCTATGCTGGACTATCTTTGCATTTTGGACTAGCACACCAGTGTTCAGAACGCAACACATGCTGCTTTTTTCAGCAGGGCAGCCTGGTGTTCAGGAGGTTATTGTGTCCAGGTTTGGCCTAAACATCACAATGAGCTCACGATGCACTCAACAGCACCTTAACTTACTCCATGTGTAGTAAAAGTACTATCAGCCAGGGCAGCAGATTAAAATGGTTCTTTATTTTACATAACAGCAGTTGTAAAGATGAGTCATGTATTTTGAGTAGTATAATGTTACAGCAGCGTGGGAACATGGCTTCCTTTTAATAAAGATGTTGACTTCATGATCTATCAGCTGAAAAAGCACCAACGTTAGATGTTGGTGCACATCCTGTGTCATGGAACATAAGATTTGGACTCTTATTTCAGTATATTTGGAAATCTCTCCTCTGATTGGCTAACAGCAATGTCACTCTACCACTGACTGTTTGCTGTGCAATGTTAACACAAGCCTGAAGGAGTTCTGCTGTGTGGTTGCTAATAGTAACAGTTAGCTTCTACTAGCCAAAATGTTCTCTGCTGTTTCCTGGGCCCTCGTGTATCAGCCGTACTTACAAACAGATCTGTGCGTATTTCATGCGTAAGAACGATTTTACACACTGTGTGGTATTTACCAGTTTGTACCTGTGTGCAGAAATGTTCCTAAACAAAAGAACAGCTCTGACCATGCATACGAACAGCATTTAGTGGTAGAACGGGGGAACAGCAGTACTGAAGGTCTCAGTCCACAAAAGTTCCTCATCCATAAAGTATTTCAGCTGTAGGGTTAATGAACTACACATCTAGGAATTAAAGGCTGTTGCTATCAGCTTCTGTTTTAATTCCTAAGAAGATCAAACCAATTAACGAATGAAATTTACATGTATGTGTGTGTGTGTGTGTGTGTGTGTGTGTGTGTGTGTGTGTGTGTGTGTGTGTGTGTGTGTGTGTGTGTGTGTGTGTGTGTGTGTGTGTGTGTGTGTGTGTGCATGTGCGTGTGTGTGTGTGTGTGTGTGTGTGTGTGTGTGTGTGTGTGTGTGTGTGTGTGTGTGTGTGTGTGTGTGTGTGCATGATTGTTTGTCCTGTGTGTCTCTGTGTTGCCCTGCGATGGACTGGCTCTCTATCCAGGGTGTACCCCGCCTACTTGCCCGTTGACTGCTGGAGATTTTTACAACTAGAGAACCCCTCAGGACCTCCTCTGCTCTCTGATCAAACACGCCATGTTGTCAAGGTAGCCAGACTTAATGGCAGCTCAGAAGAGGCTGCACTCTCAGACAACATTCCCAAATAAAACTAATTCCAAACAGAACGACTCCTTAAATGTAAATGACAACCCGTTACTCTACGATTTATCGGATTCATTCCTGACGGGAACTTCTCCTCTGTCCCGACCGCGTTTATAACCTCTGCAACTTGTTTGATTCTTTTGCACTTCGGGTGTGGGGACACCCAGGGAATCCCTCATGTGCAGAGAACTTAGCATGACCAAATATGGTTAATTGAGGGTGCTTATGTATGGAAATGACTGAGAATGGACACGAGCACCTGGGTTCGCACAGGTGGGATTTATCATCAGACTATTGCGTAGGAGAGGCCACCGCATGTTTCATAAATCTGGTTTTTGACCGTTCCTACAAACATTATAAATTTCATTCGTAGGAAGGAATATTGGAATATTTCTACGAACGTTTGATAAATGAGGACGCTAAACCAGCAACAGCCCTCCCCATCGCGAGTCAGTATGGGTGAGTACAAGCGACAGCTTGATGTAGATCTGTCAGGCTTTCCAAATCCTAGAGTTTCACTGTCTATTGGAAACTAATGCAGGGGATTTGTGTAGGAGACTATTTTCATAATCGGCCTGCTTGTTTAAATCAGATTGATCAATCTCAGAAAGAACAAGTAAAAATGGTTTCTCAATGAAGGACTTTTAAGAGAGGCAGGTTTACATTAAAATCCAAACAAAAAGAAAGAGGAAACAAAATGTTCAGTGTTCAAAACAATGCCCCCAAATAGTTTCATATAAAAACGAGTCTAATGAGAGGACCTGCCGATCGTCACGGTTTGAGTTCAAATAGAAACAAACGCCTTCATCTCTGTTCCTCGTGCATCGGATGCTCCTGGAAATCTCACCTACAAAAAAATTCCCCCACAAGCTAATAGTAAGTGCTGATAGCAAATCACACTCACGGTAGAGCCTCAAAGATGTCTTCTATAGAACTGCCAGCTCAGATCTAAACAGGGAACGCTGGATCCCAGCAGCTAACCGTGTTATAATATTTTTTTCTCCACTGCCATAAAAGACAAAATTCCTGTTTTGACAAAAAAAATGCAAGTTCACATCAGTGGATCAAAGATTTACAGAGTACAAAAAAATCTGGAGCTTATTGGCACTCCCATGTCTCCAAAAATACTCACTCTAGAGATTTAAATTATGCAACACAGATAACTTCATGTAGATACCAATTAATTCTACTTACTGATGACAACGAGCTGTAACCACACCTTCTCAGGATGAATCTCTTTCCATTTTTCGTAAACGGTCATTTTTAGTATTAAAATGTAATGTTTTCTTCAATAGTCAGAATTTTTTTGTGTTTACATTTTTTACTGTAATTTTAACAATAATGGCAGCCATGTTTTACAGGTTGTTACTGTTAAATGTTCAGTATGTTTTGGGTGATTCATATACAGTTTTAAATAAAATTGTAAATTTAAATGTAAAAAGGATGTATAAATATTTTATGAAATATTATGTTAATGTTACGTAGCTTCACTGTAAATTACGTAACAGAATTTTAGTGTTTTTCTAATGAAAAATGTGACATTTTACTATAAATTAATGCCTTTTTATCATATTAGAATTGTAAAAATTGAAGGAATTTACTATATGGGGCGACGGTGGCACAGGAGTTAAGTGCTCGCCCCGTAATCGGAAGGTTGCTGGTTCGAGTCCCGCTCAGTCTGTCGCTGTCGTTGTGTCCTTGGGCAAGACACTTAACCCACGTTGCCTGCTGGTGGTGGTCGGAGGGACCGGTGGCGCCTGTGCTCGGCAGCCTCGCCTCTGTCAGTGCGCCCCAGGGCAGCTGTGGCTACATTGTAGCTCATCCCCACCAGTGTGTGAATGTGTGTGTGAATGGGTGAATGACTGATTGTGTTGTAAAGCGCCTTGGGGGGTTCTAGGACTCTAGAAGGCGCTATATCAAATACAGGCCATATCTCAATTTACAGTAATTTTACACTTTTATTACAATCATTTACTCTTTTTGATTTAATAATAATGCAATGAACTTATATAGCACTTTTCTAGACACCCAAAGACGCTTTCACACACTCTCACATTCACACACTGCTAGTGATGGTAAGCCACTTGTAGCCACAGCCGCCCTGGGGAGATCTGACAGAGGCGAGGCTGCCATTTGGTGCCGTCGGCCCCTCTGACCACTACTAACACAGGCAAGTTGGGTGAAGTGTCTTGCCCAGAGACACAGCAGCAGGATACTCTTGGCGGGAGCTGGAATCGCACCCATGACCCTCCGATCATGAGGCAACCCGCTCTGCCACCTGAGCTACTGCTGCCCCAAAGGGTCATTTACTGTAATTTTTAAAGATATTTTCATGGTGTAGGGTTAGGGATTCGTCTCCTATCAGCTGAAGTGGCTGACGTTAGATCTCTGCTTCGTGAGCTTCATTAGCATCACATTTATGCACAACACACAAGCGACTCCCATCTACTTATCTTCTGAAGGCTGACAAAACAATTCTGCCACTTTGGTCATCAAAGGATTGTTGGCTAGCATTAAACACCACATCTACGACAATCCAGGCTCTTTTCATGTGTCGTTCTAGAATTAGCAAGCACTCCAGAACAACCTATCTTCATGAAACTCTTGAATGTCCAGCTCTTTAGAGAACATCTGCTCCCCTGCACGTCCCTGCCCCAACTGCACTGCACTCACTTAGTGCACTTTCCTCTATGCTTGCACACTGTTTCTCTGTTGTCACCACCTATAAAGACACGGACTAATGTAGCTTACTATTTGCTTTAATATTATCTGCATCAGTGCATCCTCAATTCTTATAGTTGCTCTGGATAAAAGTACCTGCCAAATCCCTAAACCTCGACACAGACCGACTGCAGTCACAATCAAACGTGTTTAATCCGGGGAGCCGATGCTAAGAAACAGAACTTAATGCAAAAATCTCACTAGATGACAAGCAATAGATCCTGCTTGGGTTGGGTTGTAATTGTAAATAAAAAGAGTTGCTATTCTTTTTATGTTCCTCGTGTTCCACTTTGTTTTAATTACAATCTGACATCTTTACCAATGTGCTGAATTTTAAAATACCTTCAAAAATACATGTGCGGATCTAGTATTTGGAAAGAAAGGAAATGCACTTAAAGGGGCATTATGGAAGTTTGACAGCCAAAACATGTATAGAAATAATAAATGTCTTCTTCATACATTCTCCTGCAATGCCCTGGTCCTGTAGAATGAGCCCTGGCATTTTTACTGTGATTGCCTGTTTTTCTGTAAAATCACAGAAAAAGAGAGCTGCTCAGGTCGAGCAGGCTGCTTCATGCGTGTTCACGCTCAGGCGTAGCCCGTAGCATTTGCTATCTGTAGCTTTAACAGCAGAGAGTGAGGTAGTGCCAACTCAGCGGCTTTGTCGCTGTTCCTAACACCTAGTGATGAACCTAGCTACATTTCTGAGGACCCTTAGCTACTTTCTTCTAGATATTTCCTGCAAATTAGCAACAAAATAGCCATTTTTGCTCTGAACCGTTCTTTGAACGTTGTTTCAGCTGTCATCAAGGATATAAAAGTTACAGATACAAAGGATGTTACTGGTGATTTAGCTCACCTAGTAAGATGATGGACTCACGTGCGGAAGATCCGGGTTTGAATCCAGATGTGAACACAATTTATCTAGAGTTTCTTTTTTACATTAATGGTATAATTTTTTTACAGTAAGATGCCCAAATTTTTATTTGAGACTCGCCGAACGGCATTGAATTCACAGATAAAAAAGATGTGGGTTCAACTTTCACTTTGGAACAATTTTTCAAGCAAGGGAAGGGAATGATCTGAGCATGCAGGAGGACTGACCCATCTTAAACCTTTGCCGGCTGTGCTGAAGAGAAAGGTACAGAACCAAATTATTTAATTAATTTGCAGCATGTTCTCCTGCCCTCTGTCCTCCGGGCCACACACAAACACACACACACTGGACTGTCTCAGCTGTTATTTTCGTTAAGGAGTGTGCACGTACAGCATGTGTGCCTCGTGCACGAGCCTACCATTGAAGCTGCCGTTACGCTTTTGGCCTGAGGGGGCGATCGCGAGCATAAAATTTTAAAACTCCGTAAAGTCCCTTTAATACTAAAGTCAAGACAAAATACCAACATGTTAGTGTTTCATCACAGAGATACAACCATACAAACAGTCTGAACTATGGAGACATTTCTTTCCCAGATGGATGTGCAAACTCCTCAGTTTGGCATTCAGCAACATCATTCCAGATGTCTTCTTAGTTAAACTGTCAGCTCATCCTGTTTCCTGTTATCCATCAGAAGAACCGCCAGCCCTGGTGTGCCTCAGGGATGTGTCCTCTCTCCATGGCTATTCTGTGCCTCAGCAGACCTGGAAACTAAACTCTTGACGCTTGCATGTGACGTAGTGGTCATCAGTCTCATCCAAGACGCTGATGAGGAGGTTAAACAGTGCTTTGGAGCAGACAGAAGTACCTGGCATCAAACACACTCAGGACTTTAGAGAGGACAACTGATGCTGACTGTCTGTCCAGTGTCTCATGTAGAGATCCTCATGTTCCTGGGCATTCATTCATTCGTTCGTTCGTTCATTCATTCATTTTATTTATAAAGCCTCTTCCCACCCCCAATCAAGAGGAGCCAAGGTGCTGAACATAGTGCAGAGAAGCAGCACAATTAAACAGCTCTATAATAAAATACAGAGATAAAAACATTTAAAGACAAAAAAGAGCTCAAAACAATAAAAATAGTGATCAAAAACAGTAAAATGTGAATAAAAACAACTAAGAAAAAGATCTAAAATACAGCTTAAGCCTTGCTTTAAAAGTGGGCAGCGATGTGGACGGCTTCCATGACCTGAAGGGAGGGAACAAATCCTCATCAGTTTTTACTTCCTGTTAATCTACACAGGACCAGTCAGTTTCTTCTCTCGGGTCATCACCTTTCTAAATAATTCACATGAACCTGCAGTTAGCTCCTGCTCCATCTATGGCCATACTAAATCATACTTTATTGTATGTGCATGGTGGTTAAAACACGAGCAGCTGTAATTTTACTGTTGAACATCATGACTACGTCATCATGTACAAGAAGCCCACACTTCCCTCAGCCTTTCTATCGGCTATTGCACTTTTACCTAAACTTCCTGTGGACCACTTAGACCAGTAAGCAGAGCTGGATTAACGCAAAGGCGAAGTAGGCACGTGCCTAGGGCGTGATTGGCTGGATGGGGCCCAGACAGAGGAACAAAATTAAAAATAAATAAATTAAAAATTAAATGTACAAATGTCCTATGATAGAATTTGTAGATAGGACTCCTATCTACAATTTGTTTCAAAATTAATTCATTAACTAAAAATAATGACAATGTTTATCTTAACCATAGACCGTTTCATTGGTTACGTCACATTAAGGCGCCACCCAATTAAGGACGTCAGAGAAGCGGTCAGAGCGAGACACAACAAAGCTAGCAGGTGTTTTTGAGTAGGCTAACTTTCACGATGCTTTCGGGTGCGGCAAAACGTAAAAAAATAAAATAAATGAAGAGGAACAAAAGAAGAGACAGCGGGGGGCCTTACAGAAGTTTCTGTCGGGCTGCTCGGGCAGCCGTCCGAGAGCTGTGAACCTGCTCAAGTCAGCAGAGCCAGAGGCCGGGCCCAAGTCAGAACCGGAGGAGACACGACCCGAAGACGCAGTGGAAGATGCGGCGGAAGACGCTGTAGCGCCAACGCCGTCAACATCAACGTCCTCACAGAAGGACAAACTGGAAGAACAGCAGCCAGCCAGAAGTGAGCCCAATATAGTCTTACAGCAGGAGCCTCTAGACTCAGAAAGGGTGTTAACAACTAGCTGCCCATCTGATCCTGCAGTGGTACCAAACTGATGACACAATGCGTGAGTACTTTGCACTAAACCATCCCTCTCAAAATACTGGATATTCTTCAGCATCACAGAGGACATCTGGAGACATAAACCGAAGCTTAACCAAGGAACATTTCTTTAGACGTGTTTCTGCTGTGACTGAGGCCTGTGTTGCTGGAAGGCTGAAGATGATCCTGGAGTGGAGCATGCTAAATGGTTTCCTTGGTAAGTGTTGCTGGTTTTATTAATTATTTTTCAAATAATTTTATTAATGTTCAAATAGCAAAACAATAAGTTCACACTCAGAAAATTGACACAGAATTTCTGATTCAGCAGAGGCAAAAACAGGCTGAGTGAGCATAAAGCAAGATCAAAACTTAAGAAAACGTTTTCATTTTATTAAAATACT
Source organism: Nothobranchius furzeri (assembly GCF_043380555.1). Classification (NCBI taxonomy): domain Eukaryota; kingdom Metazoa; phylum Chordata; class Actinopteri; order Cyprinodontiformes; family Nothobranchiidae; genus Nothobranchius; species Nothobranchius furzeri. The sequence continues at coordinate 32,040,193 of NC_091754.1, read as the reverse complement.
TTCTTTTAAGATTATAGATTGTATAAAATTTATACTGTAATAATTGAAGCTGCATGTTTATAGTTTGTTTTTGCGCCTTTAAAACACGCTGCAGTCCATTCAAATTAATCTATTCATTCTTGAATGTCTTTTCACTATCATGTGATTCATTTGTCAACATTTATAAATGCTGTAAGCTATTGTATTTCGCAAAAAATATTTGTAATTAAATGTAGTGATTAAATATAAACAGCAAATAAGAGACACATATTTGCTCTGTTTACATAGTTTAATGACACCTAGTGGTTATTTACTGGTACCGCATTGACTATGACACTCCCAATCGATAAGATGAGGATAATTTATTAGCATTTAATACAGCTGTGTAATGGTGTATAAATTACTAATATCAAAAAATTGTCTGATAGAATGTTTTACATACAACACATGACTTATTTTGGCATACAAACAACCAATTTGTAACCAAAGACTAGACTATGTAAAATGTGAATGAACTTTTATAAGTAACTTTGGTAAGTTTCAGATTTCAATTCATTAAATAACATCGATGGAGGGGGGGCCCAAAAATGCAGCCTGTCTAGTGTAGTCCGTTTATTTAATCCGGCTCTGCCAGTAAGTGTCAGCCTAATTTGACAAATATATTGTTGGCGTGCATTTCAGGTCTGCAACTTATTGTCATCATTTGCAATAATGATTTTGCACACATTTATGTTGCATTGATTATAAAAGTTCCCTATAATGTGTAGCCCCACCTTCATGAGTGCCAGTGTCTGCTTTGTTTACGCATGCTGGTCCATCCGTAAATAATCGTAAATACTGAAGGTCAACAGCAACTGGAACCAAACGTTATGGTTTCAACAAACTTAGCCCATAAATCTGATTCGGGTTAGACATCTATAATGCCGTGGACTGATAGTCTGTGAACAGAGAAAAGAACATTTCCTAAAGCCGATCATCTCTCTGCATGCACGATGGTCAGGACAGAACATGCATGAAATTTCCTCATGGACTTGGAATTGCAGAAGCCTCTGCCTCAGTGGGATATCCCCCCCCCCCCTCCCGGCACCAGCTCCTACATTTATTGCCTTTGTAAGCATTTTTATGTCACTCACACATTTTTATCCAATGAATACTTTTCATTTTCTTCAACCAACATCTTTAATGCGTACGTGAGCTTGAAAACGAAGGATGCTGAATGACGTGGGTTTGTCAGTCATGCAGGCGTTCCTGTGTTAAAAATGTGGGTAACAGTTGGATAAACGATGGCTTTAGTACATGATAACTGATTTTCATAATTTTGCCCTTTCCTTTTCAAAAAACCTGAGTTGTCTTAGGATAAAAGGACAAAAAAGGCAGATGGACAAAAGAAGAGATGAATCTATAATAAAGATGAGAAAACAGGATGTAGGGAATTACACACATAAAAGTAGTTTGATTTCTCCAAAAGATCTGATCAGAAGTTCGTGTCTGCAGAGAGACATAAGAGAGAAAGTCGTGAGACTGACCACGCTGTCCATTAGCTCACACACACACACACACACACACACACACACACCCTTCCCAACATCTAACTCTGCGCCCTGTTAAGTCTCATCCTACAGTGTGGGAGGTTCTGTGGACAGCCACAAGGCCAGAGCATCACGGTTTGTAAAAGCCAGAGGATGTCCACTCACCGCCTCTGAGTCTTCAAAGCCATGTAGGTACAGATTATCGTACATGGAGGGAGGAGATCTCACAAAGTATCTCTTTAGTGCAAAAGGAACCAGAGGATCAAACCTGATCCAGAGAAGCAGGATGAAGAGGACTGAGGGGTGACAAAGTCCATCAGCGGGCTTTTTCTCCACATGAAGGAAGACAGCGATCTACTAACACCAGAGCAACAGATTCAAAGCAATGAAAAAATAAAAGGTGGTGTTTTCCAGTTCCTGGACGGATCGTTATTGCACACAGGCTGAGCAAACAGTGGTTCCCATCATCACACAGCTTGGCTTTCCCCGAAGGCAGAGTAGACCTGGCACTTTATCTGCCTTCCCAAGATCAGACCGCACGAGCCAGTCCCTTCCTCCAGCACTGACTGATGACAGCGGCTGGATGCTGATCTACGATTGGCTGGTGGAGGCTCCTGTCAGAATGGCTGGTCATGAATAAGGAAGGAGAGAGAGGGAGGGAGGGAGGGAGGATGGGTGGAGGGGTCTGTAGCTTCAAAGCATCATTAACCAACAAGATGGTGTGTGTGTGTGTGTGTGTGTGTGTGTGTGTGTGTGTGTGTGTGTGTGTGTGTGTGTGTGTGTGTGTGTGTGTGTGTGCGTGTGTGTGTGTGTGTGTGTGTGTGTGTGTGTGTGTGTGTGTGTGTGTGTGTGTGTGTGTAATCACTCAAAATAAACAGTCATTGGCAAAGACTGACATTTAATTCACACACACAGAAGCTCAGTGGAGGTGAGCAGCTGAGTGATGATGCTTCTAACAAGAAGCTAAAGTGATGCGGTGGAGCTGCTGGCGTTTCACTGAGACGAGTGAATGTTTTTACAGCTCCGTGAACATGCTGGGACCATAAAATCCATCCATATAAATGTCTGTAGCAAAGGAGCTGATTACGTAGCACATTGATCGAAGAGCTGCAGTGTTGAGTTTACGGTGTGAGGTTTGACACCTTTTATGGGCCACCTGCAGCCACAGTAAGAAAGACTGCACAGACTCAAGCGTACCCTGCATTTATTCCATTTATCCAGGCATTCTGTGTACCAGAAAATAGTTTCTGCTTAAACTTAAAGATTCAGAGGAAACAACACAGGAGCACAAATAATAAATGTGTAAAACAGGCTCAAATAAAACTGGCTGTTACTAAATTTGATTTTTTTCTTACTAATTTCATAAAAAATAAATACAGTTAAATAAAATAATAAAATTGAAAGCAGCAATAGAAAGAGCACTTCCTTTACCTCTACGGTATAACCTGTGCAGCCAGATGGGATTTAGTGGACCCTAGCGATTTTCTCCAAAAGACAAAAAGAGCAACAGCACCCTCTGCTGGACAATATTTTTCAACTATCCTTCAATCCTTTCAATAAGCTATCCAATTACACGATGCAGACAATTCATCAACCATTTTGCTCAGTTCTAATCGTGCACTTTTATGTGGATGAAACACATCTTCATGCTGCTTTTGATTTTCACTTCTGAGTAAAAAAGCAGGAACGACTTTAAATCAGTGAGAAGGGTTTAAAAATAGGTCCCATGCCTTTGTGCTGCAGGTGTGTGGGGGAAGGAAGAACAGCTGAAGAGAAAACACACAGGAGTGTGTTTTATAGCCAAAAGGAACATGCTGCTAGTTTACAGGATCATCATGAGAACTAAGCACGACTTCAGACCAGGTTCATGATTTTATGTTTGCTACCTTAAAGTGACGGCGTGTATTTTCCCTGTCAATTGGGGACAGTGCACACCTAAATCATTGCAAGCATGTTTGTGTTTGAGTAAGACCTTATCAACGGATGGCAATTAGGGTCAAAAATCCCTTGGAGCGCAACCTCCAGCAAAATAACGAGCATCAGACTCCCTTTCAGAACTGGCGTATGTGCAGAACAACTAGGCGTGTAATGGTATGCTAAAATCGTATTCGGTTCGGTTCAGTGTTTTGAAGAGCTTGGTTTGATACATTTTGGGTATATTATTATTATTATTATTATTATTATTATTATTATTTGTTACGTCCCTCAGCTCGCTAGGAGAGATGTGAAGGAGGGAGTAAAAGATGCAGTGTGTAGATTTAATAACAACAAAGTAATTGTCGCCAAACAAAGGATTTTATTACAACAAATACAAAGAATCACTATAAAAGGGAAATTGAAAGTGCCAAGACAAAAGGGCTGGGAGGAGGGGAACTAACTAACTGAAAGATTCTTTAAAAAAACACACAGTCAACACAGTCGTCCACCCGAGGTAAAGGGAACAAATCAGGTACAGTAGCTGCATTTAATTTACGATAGTCGGTGACAAAACGATAGGTGCCATCAGGTTTGTTCTCTAACAAACAAGGCGAGCTCCAAGAGCTAGTACTAGGCTTAGCTAAGCCATTTTCAAGAAGCTAATGGACCTCCTGCTTTCATGTACCTGGGCAGAGGTGAGTGACACCATCTCCATTCTAACCATGATTGAGCTGATTTCCCACAGGTGAGGAGCGGAGGGGGCGGCAGCTGCAGGAGATCCCAATCAGGAACGCGGGTTTAAAAGGAGGATGGAGACACCTCACTACGCTGGATGATTGCACCAGTTTAGGTAGCACCAGCCCTTTGTACTCGTTCTTGTTTACTCGCTTGTTCTTGTTATTGGATACTTGGATTTTTGACGTCGGACTGTTTTTGGATAATTCCTTACGCCTGGTGTTTTTTTCCCTCGCTTCAGGATCCTCACCCAACCTGCTTCCCGCTCGCTGTTTTTGGTACTCTGGATTCATACACCACGTCCAATCCTTCTCCGTTGTTCCTGTTGGCCCCCCTCTGCGACCTCACCACCCCGGATCGCTCACCCTCTGCCCAGCGCTCACCTCGGCTCCCCCGCCTCCCTCATTCATCCCGAATGGGCGCAACTTGGACTCGAGCTGTACCGCTCACTTCCACAGGACTTCCCTGTGCTTGTCATGACTCCCGTCCTACACCCTCCTCTGCCTCCTCATTTAACTTTCATTCAGCTCACCTGGTCCCCTCACCAAGCTCCAGCCAAGCCCTGTTTTCCATAGCAACCTAACCTACACCTCATCAGCTCATTACACGCACCTGCTCCTCCTGCTATATAACTCCCAGACTGCTCTCCAACCAGTGCCAGATTATTACAACCCTGCCAGTGGATTCTCCAGCTGTTCTCCCTGCCTGTTTTCTGCCTCCGGACCTTGTTCTCTGTTCCTGACCCTGCCTCAGCCTCACCCACCTCTGGTAACTCTGCATCAAAATAAAGACTTTTAAAGGTGTTTTTCAGTGTTGGCGTCTTCACGGGTCCTTCTGAGTTCTGTTCATGACAGAATAATCTGGCCACAACATGGACTCGACACCAACACGGGAGCAGCGACTCAGAGTAGAATGCAGCATCTTGGTTTTGGAGACCAGAGTGGCCAAAATCCTGGATCTACTCGGAGCCAGCAAACAGGCTCGTCAGGTGACCGGCGCCTGGATCCAAGGTTCAACAGTCACGCCGCTTAGGCCTCAAGTCCCTCCATCCCGTCCACGTCCCGCGGTGGTCCCAGGAGGCTCACCGCATCCACATCCAGCGGTGGTCCCAGGAGGCTCACCGCATCCACGTCCAGCGGTGGTCCCAGGAGGCTCACCGCATCCACGCTCAGTGGGGTTCCTACTTCCACCTTTTGAAGAGGCTCAGCCTGCCCCGTCCAGTGGTGGTTCCAGGGTTTGCACCGCATCCACATCCAGCGGTGGTCCCAGGGGGCGCATCACATCCACCGGTGGTCCCAGAGGCCACACCACATCCTCGTCCAGCAGAGATTCCACCTTCGTTTGTCCGAGAGGCTCCGCCTGCCCCAGTCCAGTGGTAGTTCCAGGGGTCCCATCGCATCCATGTCCAGCGGTGGTCCCAGGGTCCGCACCACATCCATGTCCAGCAGGGGTCCCACCTCCGTCTGTCCTGCCTCGGCGGTGGTCCCGGAGGTCGCATCGCATCCTGTCTCGGCGGTGGTCTTGGAGGACTCATTGCATCCTGCCCTGGCGGTGGTCTCGGAGGACTCATTGCATCCTGCCCTGGCGGTGGTCCCGGAGGACGCATTGCATCCTGCCCTGGCGGTGGTCCCGGAGGACGCATTGCATCCTGCCCTGGCGGTGGTCCCGGAGGACGCATTGCATCCTGCCCTGGCAGTGGTCCCGGGGGACGCGTCGCATCCTGCCTTGGCGGTGGTCCCGGGGGACGCGTCGCAACCTGCCCTGGCGGTGGTCCCGGGGGACGCGTCGCAACCTGCTCTGGCGGTGGTCCTGGAGGACGCGTCGCAACCTGCTCTGGCGGTGGTCCCGGAGGACGCATTGCATCCTGCCCTGGCGGTGGTCCCGAAGGACGCATTGCATCCTGCCTCGGCGGTGGTCCCGGGGGACGCATTGCATCCTGCCCTGGCGGTGGTCCCGGGGGACGCATTGCATCCTGCCCTGGCGGTGGTCCCGGAGGACGCATCGCAACCTGCCCTGGCGGTGGTCCCGGAGGACGCATCGCAACCTGCTCTGGCGGTGGTCCCGGAGGACGCATTGCATCCTGCCCTGGCGGTGGTCCCGGAGGACGCATTGCATCCTGCCCTGGCGGTGGTCCCGGAGGACGAATCGCAACCTGCTCTGGCGGTGGTCCCGGGGGACGCGTTGCATCCTGCCTCGGCGGTGGTCCCGAGGGACGCGTTGCATCCTGCCTCGGCGGTGGTCCCGGAGGATGCATCGTATCCTGCCTCAGTGGTGGTCCCGGGGGACGCACAGGCTCCGGTCCAGCCCGTCCAAGAGGCTCCGGTCCTTCCTGTTCCCGAGTCGGAGGTTCCTGTTTCGGAGTCGACGTCCACGTCTCAAGTCTCGGAGTCGACGTCCACGTCTCAAGTCTCGGAGTCGACGTCCACGTCTCAAGTCTCGGAGTCGACGTCTCAAGTCTCAAGTCTCGGAGTCGACGTCCACGTCTCAAGTGTTCCAGTCTCATAAGTCCCCACCAGTCCCAGAGTTCCCTCTGTCCCCTCAGTCTCTAGTATCCCCTTAGCCCAGAGTCTCCTCAGTGTCTTAGCCTTAGTCTAGTGTCCCCTCTTAGTCATCCTCCTCTAGTGTCCCCTGCTCTGGTTTCCTGTGGGCGTCTTGAATCCGCCCTTGGGGGGGGGGGGGGGGGGGGGTCCTGTCGTGACTCCCGTCCTACCCTGCTTCATCAGCTCACGTTTTTGTGGACTGGCACGGTAGGGGTGCATCCGTACGGGAGTCGGATCTGAAAGCATAATGTCATGGGTGATAAGATGAGTTTGAGACGGAACGTCCGAGAATAATTCGGGAAAGGAGCTGAGTAACTCCTGTAGTTCTACCTGCTGAGAAGGTGAGAGATGGTTTAAACTGTTATGCAAATTCTTAAGCGCTTCTGAATTGCAGAGCCGAGGGGTCGTAGGAGGACTCATAGCTATGGCAGGGGAAGACACGTCAGGATCCTCAGGTGGAGGTGAAACCACTGAGGTGGCGACAGTACTAATCTGAGAGGGGACTGGGTCCCGGACACGAAACTGTTTGAGTCTGTTTATGTGGCAGACTTTTGTCTTTCGGCGCATGAGAGGGGTTTTAATCACATAATTTCCTTTGTCCAACTTTGACAGGACTTCAAAGGGCCCCTCGAATTTCGGAGACAACGCAGAGTCAACAGTCGGATTCAGAAAGAGGACCTGGTCTCCTATTTGCAGGTCTCGAGAACGAGACTTCAGGTCAAAACGGGTTTTCATCGAGGCTTTTGCTGTCCTCAGATGTCGCTAAGCTAACTGGTTAGCTTCTTTGAGCCTTGTCTGAAAGGAGCTAATGTACGTGGGGAGACTAGAACCAACCGGAGGAACTGGCCAGAGAAACTTTTCTTTTAAGGCCTTCAGAGGGCCTTATATTTATTTATTTAATATCTGAAGCAGCTCCTATAGCGAGCAGAACCAGGTGTGATCACAGGCTGCTGATCAAACACGATGTCTTTAATTATTCCCCATGTTATTTGTGCAGCTGTGAGTGTCACGCTCATACACACCAGTGTTGTGTTTGACTGTCGATGCTTCTGCTTTTATTTCTGCAGCGAGCCGTAAAAACTCACCTCACACCGCCCAGTTTCTTCTTTAAAACTTGTACTAAATAACTCGAAAACTTTACTTCAGTTGTCACAGGGGAAAGTTCAGCAGCGTTTGTTTACATTTTAGCCGCTGCGCGCCTGCACAGCGTGAGAGAAGGGATGGAGGGGCGAAGCAACGCTTCGTTCAGCGTCTCTACAGGCAGTAGCAGCGACAGCCAGCTGGTTTGATCCGCTCTGAACGGCGTTGATCAGAATTTACACATCACATTTTTTAAACGGAGATCGGGCGCGTGCAGCCATCATGCGTCACTCAATACAGCGTCCATGCGGAAACTCGCCTAGGAACTTTTATCCGCTGCACTTAAATCATGCAAATAAAAATGTAATATTTAACAGAAAAAATGAACTGAAACAGTACGCAAGTGGTGCAAACCGAAATGGTTAACACCCCCACGCGAACCATTACACTCTGATAACAACATTTATGAATGGCAAAAGTTTTGCAGCTGTTTGTTACAAATCAGTAAATGCATTTTCCCCTCATGGGCTCCCGTAGAAGGAAACACGCATCTAATATGGCGTCGCCCTGAGAGTTAAACCTGCTCCCATGTATTTTAGAGACGATTTTCATGATTATATGTTAAAAGCTGCCAATTTATTTCAAAAACGGGGCATCACTCAATTCATTTTCAACAACATTTCGATGGATATTCCCACAGATTAATGGTAAAAACTACACATTTTCTCTTTAGATCAAACTAATCTGACTTTTGCTAAAAAGCTGAAAATGTTTACTGATTATTGTATTAGTCAGCTTGATTGTGTTCCACCTTTTGTGCATCACAACAGTTAAAGATTAACTCTGGAGGCTGCCAGTTTCACAACACAGTCATCTGAATGGAAGTCTTAAATATGCAGCAGCAGAATGCAGCATTTCTGGTTAATTCTGAGGTCCAATCTGACAGGAACTTATTAATATCTCCACAAAAACATTAGTGTAATGTCTTGATGTTTAACTTTTATTCAGAAACAACTGGGTTCACTACGGCTATTCTTTAGTGTGAACTATTTTGCTTCTAATTTATTGATTTTAGGACCAAACCTGCGACGCCCAAGCTGACCAGAGTGATGCTGGTTATACAAGGCACGTGCAAACGCACATAAATGTTGGGAAATTGTGAATCTAAGCAAGGAATTGGCGTGTTGTTTCAGTTCTGCAGCTTTAGATTATTTCAGAGCCAACATCTGCTCCAGCATCCTCTTTTCAGATGCTTGCCCAGAAACTGATCATGCGTCCACTGCAGAGAAACATCTGTCCATGTGAGCATGTGCATGTAAAGTTTCAGCCCAACATCTGGGACCCCTGACCATCAAACATGCAGAAATTTTCCTGCACATCAGTGATCAGGAAGAAAACATAACTATTCCATTACAGCGGAGATAAAAACACAAAGCAGGATGGTGAAACTGACAAACTGGGGAGCTTTTAGAGGGAAAAAGCAAAAAAAAGACATAAAAATCTGTTCTTTTCAGAAAGTTTTAAAGGAGACAATCTGCATTTGTTTCCTGGTTCAAGAATGAGGCCACAGCTGTGAGAAGAACCTGCATTCATCCTTCATCCAGACACTCGCTGCTCTGTGGGGAAACACATTGACCAGACTTCCTACTTTCGGCATCATGTGACTTTCTTCTCTACCATGCCTGCGCCCATGGGGAGCCTGCTCCAGAGCTTTTCCTTTACAGAAAGAACGCTCTCTTTCTTTATTTGTCTCCTAAAAGAAAGGAGGAGGACTTGTTTGCTGCTCATCAACCTTCATGGATTGACCTCTTTTGTTGAAGGGTGTCTGTTACTATGGATACACGAGGGAATCTAAGAGCTCACTTGCTCCTCTTCTCACCTGATGACGATCAAACTGTTGATGACGCGACTCACAGCGGGGGTGTTTCAGAAATCTGTGAGTTTAATAAAGGAGTGGGCAACATCTTTTATAACAGTTGGTGTCCTGATTAACTGGTGGTTGCTTCTGTTTGTTTGTTTGTTTCGATTTTTTATTGCATCTTAACTTTCCCGTTAACCAAATATCTGCTTGACACCAAATGCATGCAACTGAGTTTTCATAAAACAAGGAAGTGGCACAGTTCAATAAAAACATCTGGCTGTCAAAGAGAGCTGATGCCTGTAGCAGCCCCATGGTGTTAGAACCAGCCAGTGAGTGGTAACAGATCTGAGCTAAGCATGGAGACATAAAAGGGACTGTACAGACTTTTGAATTTTTTATGCTTGCGATTGCCCCCTCAGGCCAAAAGCGTAACGGCAGCTTCAATAGTAGACTCGTGCACGAGGCTCGCATGCTGTACGTGCACACTCCTTAACGAAAATAACAGCTGAGACAGTCCCGTGTGTGTAACCCTAACCCTAACCCTGTGTACAGAGGACAGGAGAACGCACAGCTAATTAATGAAATAATTTGGTTCTGTACCTTTCTCTTCAGCACAGCCGACAAAGGTTTATGATGGGTCAGTCTTCCTGCATGCTCAGATCATTCCCTTCCCTTGCTTGAAAAATTGTTCCAAAATGAAAGTTGAACCCACATCTTTTTTATCTGTGAATTCAATGCCGTTCGGCGAGTCTCAAATAAAAATTTGAGCATCTTACTGTAAAAAAAATATATCATTAATGTAAAAAAGAAACTCTGAATGAGCTATGTTCATATCCAGAATCAAACCCAGGTCTTCTGCATGAGAGTCCGACATCTTACAAGGTGAGCTGAAGAGCCATTGACGTCCTTTGTATCTGTAACTTTTATATCCTTGATGACAGTTGAAACAAAATTCAAAGAACGGTTCGGAGCAAAAATGGCTATTTTGTTGCTAATTTGCAGGAAATATCTAGAAGAAAGTTCTACAGAAAGTAGCTAAGGGTCCTCAGAAATGTAGCTAGCTTTGTCACTAGGCGTTAGGAACAGCGACAAAGTCGCTGAGTGGGCACTACCTCTCTCTCTGCTGCTAAAGCTACGGGTAGCAAATGCTACGGGCTATGCCTGAGCGTGAACGCGCATGAAGCAGCCTGCTCGACCCGAGCAGCTCTCTTTTTCTGTGATTTTACAGAAAAACAGGCAATCACAGTAAAAATGCCAGGGCTCGTTCTACAGGACCAGGGCATTGCAGGAGAATGTATGAAGAAGACATTTATTATTTTTATACATGTTTTGGCTGTCAAACTTCCATATTGTCCCTTTAAAGGGTTAAAAAGGCTGAAAACACACACACACAAGAAAACACAGATCTAGGATCTGCATCCCAAGCCACAGAAGAAGCTTGGTGCAAGAGACCAATTTGAATTTGTTTTACAGTATAAAGGAGGCAGCAGCATCTGTTTTGAAACAGTCCTGGCTTTATGAGTATTACATGGCTGGTGGAGGCCTCAAAAGCAGCTCAGCGGCCTAAAAGAAATCAGGAACATTGATTTCCTAAACCGGAGGTTACGTGTCAGCAGAATAAAATCACAGGGATTCTTCTACTTTGTGTCAGAGGTGAGACTTGTACCAGGCATGTGTCTGAGCACCTGCAGATCTTCACTGAGACAAAGGAGCTGCTGAGGAGGATGAAATGTTCTGCACATCAAGAAGCTTAAAGCTTGAATTTGCCCCAAAAGCAGAGTTGTTTTGAAATGCAGACTCAAATGCAGCATCTTTGTCTCCTACTACAGAAGGTTTACACGTAGCTGAACACACTGAGCCATGCTGATGGAGAAGTGCATCATCTACCTGTCTGAGGATGAAGCTTGTAGATGTGGTGCTGCCATCTGACCTCTTCAGGCGGCTGCGTCTGGAGTAAGTCCCTCTGTTACCCTGGTGACACCGAAGCACTCAGTCAGAACACAACAATATACCTGATTCTTCATGTCATGGATTCAGAAGCTCTTAGAAATGTTCCTCAGAGGTTCTGGTCCATGACCTGACATCACCACATAGTTATATCCATGATCAGACCCTCCCGTTCTACCAAATCCCAGAGGTTCTGGACTGGACTGAGATCTGGTGACTGGAGGTTGTTGGGAGTCCAGTGAACTGGTGGTCATGCTCCAGAAACCAGTCAGAGATGACATGGTGCATCATCCTGCTGGATCAGAAGATGGGTCAATGTGGTCATGAAGGGATGGACATGGTCAGCAACAATACTCAGATGGGCTGTGGTGGTTTAACCAAGCTAGGCTGGTGCTACGGTGGCCAAAGTAGGACAAGAACATCCACCCACCACCACTATTACACACCGGCAGTACCTTGAAGCACTGATACAAGGCAGGATGGATCCATGCTTTCATGTTGGTGACACCAAATGACCTGACCATCTGATTGTTGCAGCTGAAATCTAGACTCCTGTCCTCTGATAACCTGATGATGTCAAACCTTCTCACTGTTGGTTTCTGTCCAGAAAACCTTCTTTGTTGGGGCTGACCCAGTTTTTCCTACACTCCCTACAGTGTGTTCGTTTCTGATAAACTAACTGGGGGGTAACATGATAAATGTCTTCACTTCTCAGCTCTTCCAGCTCTGCGTGTGACATCCTGCCCCCCGCTAACTCTGGGAAGAGCATCTGGATGCTTGGGATATTCTGCAGCCCAGTCCAAGCTGCTCTGGGATCTCAGGTGAGGGTTTCATGACAGTGGTGATAAAAAGTTAATCACTACAGATGTTACTGCGTTTATCTGAATCCCAGCCGATGGACTAAAAAACAGTAAATTGGTTTTGGCCAATTCTTTTATTTTACTTTTTATTAATCTGGAACAAAAATAATCTACAAGAAAGTAGTCGACTGACCTGGAAAAATGATTTGGACCCCTATTCATCATGACATTGTATCAGGAAATGTTTAATAATTGAGCACCCGTTCTCATTTCTTTCTCAATGAATCAGAGCAGGACCTGCGCCTCTCTGACTGATGACCCCTCTGGGGCTGGTGGTGATGAAGAATGGATCTGTAGTTCCACTGGGTCCTGTGTAATAACCCCAGTGTCTGTTGGACATCCATATTCTTATAGTTTAGTTTCAGGTTGCTGATGTAAACCGAATTTTAGTCTGTATTTATTGACCACTTAGGGGGTTAAAACACATGATTTATTGGTTTACATCAGTTTACAGAGCAGCAATCGGACCAGAACATTTAGAAATTGAGTGTTTTATAATAATAATAATAATAATAATAATAATAATAATAATAATAATTATTATTATTATTATTATTATTATTATTATCTGGCTCCTACCTGAAACACAGGCTTCTGCAGTCCGTCTCCTGCCCCGTGCCGGGTGTAGATGTGCCGGGACATCTCCGCCAGCTCGTCGGTCCAAGGTGGAGGCTGCCGCTCCGCGCCGCTCCACCGGAACTGCTGCTCCGGCGGCGGCGGACTCCGAACCACCGAGTCCAGCTTCACTCAGCTTCAGTCCCGCCGAACAGACCAGAGGAGGAAGCTGAAGGGATGGATGCTGCTCTGCTGCAGCTCAGGCATCACTCAGCCTTTTATCCTCTCTCCTCCTCCTCCTAAGGCTGTGCTGCGTTCATGGACAGCAGAACTTCAGGATTTCAGACTATTAGTATGAAAAAATAAATTTTGTTTTAAAAAAATCCACCTAAAATTTCTTATTTGTGTGAAACGTTCCGTAACACTACAAATATCTTCTAAACGGGGAGATTATAGATTTTACACAGAGCAATTCAAACCACATTTATCAAAACTTTGCCGTAAGATAGAAGAATATCTCGATTTTTCGAGCAACGCTAAAAAAAATCACTATCTTATAACTCCCTGAAGAGACCGAAAAAATGAGTAGACTTTATTTATATAAGCTAGCAATTTTCACAATTTAAGTTTAAACCGCTATGTGCTTCAAAATAAAAACATAACACAAATGTGCATAAAACACACGAGCTAGATCAGAGAACATAAAAAAATGACGGCTTATTAAACTGGTAAAAAAAAATAAGTAACAGAACATTTCCTAAATATCTACTCAGATACATTTGTACGTGTCTACAGTTATCTGGTTATTAGTTATGTGTAAACGTAGGCTATATCATGTTGTGAATGCGTCCACTGGGTGACATTGGTTCAACTTTCATTTTGGAACTATTTTTCGACCATGACAGGACGTCTCACACTGACGTCGTTTCAAAGGTCATCAAACATCCGAATGCTTGTTGCTGCAAGCTTTAGATTGTAAATACCCACATAAATCATTATAACCCTCCCACTGTCTTTATGGGTGACCCCGCGAGGAAAACTGACCATTGAGCAGGGTTGATGGTTTATCCCTTGAGGTCCACGTGGCAGACATGAGGTGGTGCTCACTCCCCATCCCTGCCACGTGGACCCAAGGGATAAACCATCAATCCTGCTCAATGGTCAATTTTCCTCGCGGGCTCACCCATAAAGACAGTGGAGGGGGGGGGGGGGGTTAAAGGGTTTTATTGTGCAAAACTCACCTTCAGCATGCCTTTGTGCTGCCACGAGGCTCTGTTGCTTCTAGAAACACCCCAGACCCGAACAATTCCATCCATCCCCTTTCTGTGGTTTAAGGATTTATGTTGTCTACACCAAGACATTTGTGATGTCACAAATGAGGAATGTAGAATCAAACCACCTCTCATGTGCAAGTAGAGGGCTGCTGCTGGAGGAGCATCTAAGGTCCTCCCATGTAATGGAGCTTCTCAGCTTATAGCAGCCAATTATGGGGTGGGTGGCCAGCTCCACTTTCTTTTTCTTTTTTTTTTTTAAGTAACAAATCCCTGAAGAGGCTCATTCTGGAAGGTACTGAAACGGTCAGGACTAAAACTGCTGAATATGCTTTATGTGAGAGGGGTTTAGAACAAAGAACGTGGACAGATTTGGTATTGGAACTATTATAATTCAAGAAAAAAGAACATCTCTCCCATTTAAATACGTGATGCAAACCTGACTTTACATCTAATGGCTAAACCTTCATTATTTACTGTGCAGCATCCATCTGAAAGGAGCAGAAGCTATTAAAAGGCCCAGTTTAATGAATAAATGATGTCCTCTGGGTAGATCGGATTGGCTCCTACAGCCGTGATCGTTTGCGGAGGAAATGAAATGAACAAATGAACAAAGAAAGAAACAACCCACGGACATTAGTATTCTCTCTTTTATTTCAAAGAATATTTTTAGTTTGCTCTGTTGCAAAAGCAAGTTTAAAATCCCGGATAAAGAAACCTTTCCTGGAATACTTTAAATGTACAGAATTATACAAATCCAAAGAACTTTGTGGAAGAAATCCCTTGCAAAAGATTTGTCGATGTAACTGTTCTGATTTGTACAGAAAAGAAAAACAAGGCATTCAGTGGTAAATGCACGTTAACAAAGCTAAGGTGCAGTTTCAACATCAGTGACAAATCTAGGTCATTTACATTTAATATACAACAACTCTTATGTGAGGGAGCTAACAGGAAACATTTATTTGGTCTCAAATCAGAAGGTCACTGCTCGCAAGGGTAGATTTCAGAGAAAAGCAACCTTCATCTCAGCTCAAGAGCAACACCAGCAGGCTGGAAACGCTTTCAGTCCTCGTTGGGTTTGCTAACATGCCGAGATGTCGGAACAGAAACGAACGATTCATCTTCCTATACCCATGAAAATGTAGAATCTCTCTCTACACACATATAAATATATATAAATTAAAGCACAGGAAAAAGGTGATTCTGAAATTAAACATCTTGGTTTTATACATAAACATTAAATCTTAGTTTCCACTGAATGCAAGGAACCCACTAATAAGGACATAAAGGTAACGAGTGCAGCTTCTCACATCAACAAAGAATTTCACTCTCAAATCTGATGATCCTTAGAAAACACGTCAACACCCAAACACACAGATATGTCTTTAAAAGCAGAAAGCAGGGCAGTGGGGTGATGGGAAGGTGGAATGAAGCAGCCCGAGTGGAGACGCCGGTGGGTGAGGAGATGGAGGTTCTGATCACGAGCTTTTCAGATCAAATGGTTCTGGGTTTACAACATAAAAAAACACAAACCCCAAAGACAAACAAAGCATTCAGGCTGTGATCGGAACTCTACCATGCCATCATAAAGCCACTGCGCTTGTGTGTGTGTGTTTTAATCATGCACGTGTGGCCGTTTGGGAACGGCCCAGGTTTCCCTGCCCACGTACATCTGGTGTTCTCAGCTTTGTTTACCCTCAGCGTCGTCTCACAGGCTGTCTGTACATTTGGGTTGGACTTTGCAGGAATCCATCTCACACTTCTGAGAGGAAAAGTAGATCAGCTCTGACTGCCGCACTAAACACCGGCGACATCACGGATCCTGTGAATGCTTGCACTTCCCATGGAGAAGTGTGAGAAGTGTCTGACCGTTAATCTGGACTCAGGAGTGCTTCGACAGCAAAGCACCGTTTAGGATTAACAAGTGGGATGGAGGTAATAAAGAGGACTAGAACATAGAAAATCGTATCTTTCTCCAGCTCTGAACACGAGATCTGGAAAAACGACATCATCGTGTGAGAGAGAGTAGCAGAAGCTAGTGAGACGGTTGCTGCACTTGGAGGCCAACCCAACTCTTCTGTGTTCTGCTCAGCCCAAGGAGAGATGAGAAAAGCTCTGAAACTTTGATCGGAATCAGAACCGAGTCCAAACGTTTGATGCGCAGCAGACCCGTTCCACAAACCTAGCTGAGCTGCTTGCAGAGACGTGGACGAGGCCTGAGGATTTCTGGAAACAAGTCCAGCCGGAGAGGAGGGGGTAAGTAGAACATCTGAGGGGTGCATCCTGAGGTCTGCTTCCAGTCAGACATCTACAGCAGAGGTTGCTGATAATACGCCTGCTGCTGCTGCTGAGGAGGAGGAGGAGCCTGGTGAGGAGGACCAGCAACCGGATAAGACACAGGAGCCATGCTGGAGTTGTAATAGGCTGGCAAATCCATAGCTACACCCGCCTGGGGGGGGTATGGAACTGGGTTCACAACCGCAGCGTTTATAACAGTGCTGTGAAAAAAGCAACAGGAATGTTAGTTAATAAATTAAATCTTAGGGTTACGTCGCTGGACCCTGCAGGCCCCGTTTACAGAAGCGTGGCTGACGTCTGACCATGAGGAGCGAGATGCTATGCCTTGGTTGAGGGCTGGAGCTGAGACAGAGGGGGGCAGAGACTGTAGTGGTCCAGGCTGGTCGCTGGGTAAAGCGTAAGGCTGCACAGGAGGAACCTGGGGCATCCCTGGAGGCAGGTAGGGGGCCCCAGCTGGTCCAAGGTAACCCTGATCACAGCAGGAGAGAGCTTTGGGTTCATCCCACTCATTCATTAAAAGTGTCATCAGCTAAAAAAGTCCATTAAGAAAGATGAGAAACGGGTTAGAATAGAAATCAGACCAGTAGTGTTGGTCAAACCTTACTTTTCACATCAATTATCAGCTGATTTTTTTGGTCTAACTCTACAAAAACACGACAGATTTAACTAAATAACCACCAGTTAGTGAAAACACCGACAATAAAGAACCACAAATAAACAAACTATTCTAAGGATCAATTTTTAAATTCTTCTGGTGAGTTTAAAAGAGCTCCACAAAAATCATCAACATGAGGTCAGGAAGTACGCCGACAGGCACAGACTGCAGCTCTGCAGGGAGAGAAGGTGGCATCCATCACAGCAGAGAGAGGAGTGCTGACTGGACCTCAACAGCATCGGGACAAAATAAGTCTCGTCTCATCTTCCTCCGCTTATCCGGGTCTGGGTCGCGGGGGCAGCATCCCAACTAGGGAGCTCCAGACCGTCCTCTCCCCGGCCACCTCCACCAGCTCCTCCGGCAGGACCCCAAGGTGTTCCCGGACCAGATTGGAGATGTAACCTCTCCAACGTGTCCTGGGTCGACCCGGGGGCCTCCAGCCAGCAGGACATGCCCGAAACACCTCCCCAGGGAGGCGTCCAGGAGGCATCCTGACCAGATGCCCAAACCACCTCAACTGACTCCTTTCGATCCGGAGGAGCAGCGGTTCTACTCCGAGTCCCTCCCGAATGTCCGAGCTCCTCACCCTATCTCTAAGGCTGAGCCCGGCCACCCTACGGAGGAAACTCATTTCGGCCGCTTGTATCCGCAATCTAGTTCTTTCGGTCATTACCCAAAGCTCATGACCATAGGTGAGGATTGGGACGTAGATCGACCGGTAAATCGAGAGCCTGGCTTTCTGGCTCAGCTCCCTCTTCACCACGACAGATCGGCTCAGCGTCCGCATCACTGCAGATGCTGAACCAATCTGTCTGTCGATCTCCCGATCCCTCCTACCCTCACTCGTGAACAAGACCTCGAGAAACTTAAACTCCTCCACTTGAGGAAGGACCTCTCTCCCGACCCGGAGTTGGCAAGCCCCCCTTTCCCGGTCGAGAACCATGGTCTCAGATAAATTCAAAATAAGTCGTTTTAGCAAAAAAATAAACACAATGTATGATCAAGTAAGAGAAAAACCTTATCAAGTCAGTTTTTATCCCCTGGTGTCTCCATTAAACCAGAAATAATATAGCTGTGGAGCTGTAGAGTAAACATCTTCAAACAGAAGATCTCTGATCTGTGAAACTCGAGACGGAGTCCATCCTTGAATGATGCACGACTGCTCTGCTTTCTGCTGACCCTGCTCACATGAAGGAAACAGAAAAGGCAGCGACCAGAGTTCCCCTTTACACCAGGAGTTGTGTCCTGACCTGCATGGCCATGGAAGACGTGGCTGGGCCGTACTGGGGCTGCAGCTTGGAGTAAGCCGAGTAGAACGGAGTTTCGTTCATGAGTTTGTTGTAGAGGTCCAGGGCCTCCAGCACCTTCACGTTCAGCTCCGATAGCTCGGAGTGATTCCTACAACATCCACAGAGGAACTTGTTCAGTAAACGCGGGTCGTTATTCTGTCGGATGAATTTAACCTCGTACCTGTCGATCTCCTGTAGCTTCTCATCTATCAGCGGGTTCATCTGCTGACAAGCATCTGCTCAGAAAACAGGAGCACAGTTAGAATGCGACTCAGACCGACGGGAGCCGATCTTAAGAGTTCAGTTCAGACCTTCCAGGTGTGTTAGCTCCGACGAGTCAGGGGTGGAATCCGCAGGGTCCGTGTTCTGCAGCAGCGCCAACGCTCGATCCATCTTCGCCTGCGGACAGGAAACACGAGACCTGGGTCGGTTTGACAGACAGGCGACTGGAGTTTGTACATAAATATGCACGAGAAATGTGGTACCTCATCGATGTAGACCGGCTCGGGCTCAGCTTTGAGTTCCGGGCTCGCCTCGTCAGAACTGGCTGCCTTCTCTACATAAACCACTGTGGGACAAAAGAACAGGGTTTTCCTTTACAGCCATGCAACAGAGACGGGTCAGCAGACTGGATCTACCACCAACCTGGCTCTGGCTCAACGTTCAGACTGGTGCTGACGAAGTTAGAGGGGAAAAGCCCAACTCCTCTGTGGTTTTCTCCTTTCCACCAGTTTGGATCGCTGCAAAATGAATAAAATAAAATAAAGTGGTTTTAGACACTCAATCCTGGTAAAATGATTTCCAAAGACCTGCAACGACCCATGCTCAGTCGTCTGTTGGATTACCTGTCGTCCAACAACAGAATGAGTTCTCCAGCTTTAAAGGTGAGCTCGTTGTCTTCAGCAGCTTCAAAGTCATACAGCGCGCGCACCTTGCGGGCTTCCTGTCCTCCACTTCCGTTAGTGAGGTTTGGGGGGTCAGAGGTCAAGGTTAGGGCTCGTGTGTCTGCTTGTTGCTTCTGCTCCTGTAGGGACAGCTCAATGGCTGGACAGAGACACGAGGTTCGTCTGCGGCAGGACTTAAAGACACTTTAATAACATGATTTTATGGTTTCAGGTGGAAACATCTTAAAAGGTAAATAAACACATTAAAGTGTTTTTATCTTTAGAACCACAGACGTAAACAAGGCATCCATCTTTACCTTTGGCCAGGTCCTCCTCATCTGGTGCTTTACTTGCAGCAGGTGTGCTGACCTTTGTGCTGGATCCCTGTGGTCAATACCGAAAGAGAAGGTCACAACAGCGTGTGTGTGTGTGTGTGTGTGTGTGTGTGTGTGTGTGTGTGTGTGTGTGTGTGTGTGTGTGTGTGTGTGAGTGTGCATTAGTAAAGGAAGGTAGAGTGAAGCAGAAAAACTAAAGGGGAAAATTGATTTCCTGCCACCTGCAGTCGGAGCTGAGAAGCAGGCTGCTGCTCCTGCTGTGGGCTGCAGGAGCAGAGAGCCTCACAGACCATAATTTAAACACAGTTGAGTTTACGGGTGGAGGTTGGTGGTCAGGAGAGCACCACCCGTGCTGCTTCCTCTGGACTTTAACCAGTGAACCAATAAAACAAATGGCCCCAGAAGCGGCTAACAGCAGGGACATGAGGCCTACCAACCCGGAGAGAACAGCACACACCTGGCGTTTAGAACGGGCGCCAGCTACAGGTAAAGACCTGCTCGAGTCACACAGCCCGCTGCTTTCTGCTCATGAGCTGATTCAGACTAAATGTCATACCTGCCGCCTCGTGTCACCTGCTCCAGCATCACTCTCACAAAAATAACAACACACACCTGAGTGGAGCTCAGCCAGAAGCCAGGCCGTAAACACAATCAGAGGCAACAGTTCTTCTGAAATCCAGATTAATAATCCACACTGAGCAGCTTCTTTATCACAATCTGATTAATTCTTCTGCAGTAATAACCTTGTTTGAGACTGGAGCTCCAGAAAGACGGCTCACGTAGTAACTATTTATACGTTGTACACACGTAAACGGCCTTTAGGGCTTTTGTTTGCTAACAGAAAGACCATTTCTGAGACGATTTACTCCTCGCGTCGTAACACACCTGTGAGGATGAGGTAGGGAAGGTGACGCCATCTTCTTTCAGAGACTTGATGGTGGCACCAATCAAGCTGAGCTGTGGATCCTTCTGGAAATCTTCTGCCCACTCCACCATCATGGCCTTTAGCTTTTCACAAACCTTCGGATGGGCCTGAAGGAGACACCAATAAACATTCATTAACCCACACTCTGAGCTTAAAAGCACAAAGGAGTAAGAAAGGTTTACGGACCTTGCCCAACACGGAGCGTACTTCACTGGAAAAATCCCTGGAGCAGATTTCCAGATGGAATATTTTACCACAGTTTGAGACACAAGCCCCCAGCAGCTGCAGGGTCAGACAGAGCACAGATGTTAAAGATGTCCGCCAGGGCTTCGGCCCAGGAGGAGCCGCTTATCTTCTGCGTAGAAACAGATGTCAGGAGGAGTGGGAGGGACTAAGAACGGCCATGGCGTCAGGGTTAACGGTGAATGAGTTAATATAACAAAAAAAACAGGCTACAGGCTCATGATGACACCAATGTTAAATCCTCATGGTGTAAAACTTGTGGGTTTCAGTAAAGAGCCTCAGCTTAGAGAAAGAGATCTGTCTGAATCCAGGAGCTGCATGGTTAAGCCTAATTTATACTTTTATGTGTGCGTCGGGACGGACGCATGCACGCAACGCCATTATCCGTCCTTAGGAGCCTGCTGGAGAGCCCTCGCAAGCACGGAAAGAGTCGAGCTCTCTTTTCTAAACATTCGTCCGTCGAGACGGAGAACGCAAGCTTGTGATTAATCAAGACGCCGTTGTCGTGTACAGCGCCGCCATTGCACCCTAAAAAAATAAAGGGAGCTGAGGAAATCTAGCAGAAGATACGGAGAAGCTTAAAGAATAACTCGCAGAAAAACTCTAATATGAACGTTTTGGTCACCCGTGACTGGAGGAGTGAAAAGATGCGCAGCAAACGTTTTATTTGTGGACGGAAATGACGGGAAACGTGGGTTTAGAGGTGGCGAGCGCATGAAGAGGTGGAGAACGAGGGACAAATTTGTCCATGTTAAAAAGTCTCTTCAATACAAAAAACACAATATAAACACACTATCTTGGACCGATACATGACAGGATACCACAGAACAGCGTTGCGCCCTCTGTTGTCCTGGCGGGGAATTGCTTTGCAACACTCCCCAGGAGACGGAGTATGAGGGCAAATTGTCTCCATCCGTGCGTGTCTCTCCCTCCTTGAGCTGACGGAGACGTATAAATTAGGCTTTAGGCTGATTACTTGCACTGTGAGCCACAAGGCGGTTCAAATTCAAACAACACTCCAAATGTGTCTTCTTCTTCCCTGACGGGACTGCTGCTTCCTCAGTAGCCACGTTTACATGCGCATATTTAATCGGATTGAATGCCCATTCAGATTGAAAATTCTGCATGTAAACATGTCAATCAGAATATTCTGACCCGATTCGGCCCGATCTGATTGAAATTTCAATCCGATTGAGAGAGGTGGTTTATTCCGTTCTTCATTCCGATTGACGTGCATGTACACAGCCATTCAGATTGTTGGGGTAAAATAATGCCCACTGCGCATGTGTGCAACAGCCAGCAGGCCTCTCCGCTGTCATTTGGACTGCCTGACTTCAAAAATGACGGTGTAATTAACGAGCGGCGGCTTTTAAATCCGACGACAAGCCGTCCCGTTTCAGTAATATTTAATTCAGAACTTGCATTTTGTGGAAGTAAAAAAAAAATCTGATTATTGCACAAATCATTCGACAAAGATGTTCAAATCTGTACTGGAAATACGCGGGTTTATCGTGGGGGTTGCAGCGCACGGATCCCCGTTTCTGTCAGCTTTGAACACAGCAGCTTCTGCAGCAGGTGATGGAGACACGCTTGTAAAGAACACAGGATAATATGGGTTTTACAGACCTGATTGGAGGCTGATGTTGGGTAGGAAAACGTCCTCGGTTAAATACTCTGGACGACAGTAAAGTCCGTGTTCGTTAAAAGCACGTAAACGCAGATGACCTGAGATGCGGTTCGTTAATGATGAACACAGGCTTCTAAACTTTCTGAACATCTTCTGTTATTTTGTTTGAACAGATTTTTCTCAACAGTTTCAGCTGATTGGACCGCCAAGGCTCCCGCCTTTCCTCCGTAGGGTGGCCGGGCTCAGCCTTAGAGATAGGGTGAGGAGCTCGGACATTCGGGAGGGACTCGGAGTAGAACCGCTGCTCCTCCGGATCGAAAGGAGCCAGTTGAGGTGGTTTGGGCATCTGGTCAGGATGCCTCCTGGACGCCTCCCCGGGGAGGTGTTTCGGGCATGTCCTGCCGGCAGAAGGCCCCCGGGTCGACCCAGGACACGTTGGAGAGGTTACATCTCCAATCTGGTCCGGGAACGCCTTGGGGTCCTGCCGGAGGAGCTGGTGGACAAGGCCGGGGAGAGGACGGCCTGGAGCTCCCTAGTTGGGATGCTGCCCCCGCGACCCGGACCCGGATAAGCGGAGGAAGACGAGACGAGACGAGTTTCAGCTGATCGTCACATGTTATTAATAATAAGCCACAACAGAGCTCAGTAATAAAACATGAGGCTAACCCCCCCACCCCCCACCCCCACTCTGTGGCGCAGCGCAGCTCAACAGCTGTCAATTCAGACCCGCAGACCAGCTGATCAAGAGGCAGACATAACCCTCCCTTATTTTAATCAACAATAAAATGCAGCAAAGCATATATCTGCAGTTATTCACTGAAGAAAACGTAACTTCTATGAGCTAAATAAAAATATTAAATTGAATAAATGGATCAGGAAAGCAGGAAGAATGGTTATTTCTGTTTTTACATTTTTCTTTTCGTTTCATGGCGTTTGTTTACAATTTTTCTTTCGTGAAAGGCAACTCTGCGCATGCTCAACCTATTTAATCGGATTAAATGCTTGGTGCATATGTACGCACGGCATGATCGGATCATTTCAGTTCGTGTCCATGTGAACAGAGATTCGGAAATTCCGATCAACCAAGATTTCAATCGGATTGAGGAAATTTGCCACATGAAAACGCAGCTAGTGACAGACGGAGGCTGGACAGGCTGAATGGGTGATTTTTGTTCTTGGAACAATGGCGGACCAAGCAACAGGGGATTACGGTTTTGAATGTTAGCATAACAACTTCTGGTGGTAAACACATAAAAACTTAGAGCAGTTGTGTTGTTAGATTTTTCTGTTTGCATATTTTTTGCTTTAAACATATAATTAATCATAAATGATAAAAAAACCTGTAAATGCTAGTTGGATGGAATCTGTATTCTTCATATTTTGTTTCAAAGGGCAACTAGGCAGTTGTGGCTTGCTTTAGCACCCCCTAGAGTCCATTTGTAGAACCGAAACCAAAACCCATCTCGCGGTGCTTTGTCTTTTTAACACCTTGATCCATCAGCTGAAATGTCTCCCAGCCTTCTTTAGTGTCTACAGGAGTGATTCATCACTAGTTAAAACAAATCAGCTGTGTTCATGATCTAACATACAGGAAACGGGCTGTAACCAGACTGCAGCACCAGGTATGTCAGCTCCGTATCCCAACAGAGGAAGTGGAATATTCTGGCCACAGAGGGCGATAGGATCTGGGTGGCCTTTCATAAACCCTGCAAAGGGTCGTTTAAGCACATGCTGGCGCAAGAAAATGATTTAAAAGCATGACAAACTTGCAAAGTATC
Source organism: Nothobranchius furzeri (assembly GCF_043380555.1). Lineage (NCBI taxonomy): Eukaryota > Metazoa > Chordata > Actinopteri > Cyprinodontiformes > Nothobranchiidae > Nothobranchius > Nothobranchius furzeri. The sequence goes on along the minus strand of NC_091754.1, from coordinate 32,015,885 downwards.
CCTTTGTCATCAGTTTATCTCCATTGTGGTTGCTAGGCGATAGGCTGAGGCGAGGGCAGGAATAAAAATGAAGGCTAGCTCACTGGATTTGGACTCACTCTCTTTGATCTAATGGGGCTCTCCACCAGATGCAAAACCTAACAGATGAGTTTTCACCACAACGTCAGCAGAGCGTCTCCTCCTACCAGGACTGTTTCAGACACGCGGTGGCTGCGAACGCGTTCCACGCAGCTAATCTCAAAAGATAATGAAAATCACAGGAGAACTGCAAGATCACATGTGATTTCACCAGATCACATGATAACAAGCTAGGACAAACAGCTACAACGTAGGGCTGGGCGATAGGGCTTAAAATCAATATCACGATATATTGAGGATTTCACCTCGATAATGATAAATGGACGATAACTACAGGTATGTGCAGAAACAAATGTTGTCCACTAGATGGCGCTGTCACATGTATTACATTAAATCACATTTTTACGTGACTTAAGGTGGTACAGCTTCTTAAAAGGCCATGAACGTTGCCAACCTACACACATCTTTTCATTTGTTTATTATCTAATTTACTGAAATGAGAAAAATGATCGATAAAAGTGACAAATTTCGATAAAGATACATTTTCAATTTATTGCACAGCCCTACTGCCACGTTTGACTTCCTGTCTGGACTGATCGGAGCTGCTGAGCATGTTCTGAAACCATAGCATGTAAGACAGATCCAGCAGCACGTAAATTTACCGGAGGCCTCGATGCTACACTACAACGTGTCTGAGGCGTACCGCTGCACGCCTGGGGGAAACACACCCACAGACTAGAACGGTGACCGTTAGCTGTGGACTTCGCTTGGAAGACATTACCCGTCGCTTATGCATCTGATGGAAACCTGGGGTGATAGACAAGCCAACTGCTAGTCTGAGCAGAAAATTTCACACAAATTATTTACTCACCTTAGTTTTCTATTTTCTTAACTTTAAAGCCTAAAAGGCAGAATGAAACTCACGTTGAGAGCCTGCATGGCGACATGAGGCACTTTGTGGTTGACTCGCTTCATTATGGATTTCAGGCCGTCCTTCGGGCTGAACCAGAGGAGATAAACCAGATTAACTCCAGGAAATGGGATTGTTAGCAAACCATATATGTGTGGCATTAGACTCCATTCACTAAATCACTCCAGGAATTATTCAGTGTCTTTGCCCAGCTCACCCATTGGCTGTCGTTCCAATCTTATCGCAGATGTCCATGATGAGCCCCCAGTCATCTGTTGTGTTGTTTTCATTTGTTGCTTTCTCTGGAAATGGTGCATATGGTCAAGTGAGAAAACATGCTCGCTGCCATCATGGCTGCTGGGTTTTGATGCCAGCCACAGCAGGCGAGTGCCACCGGGCTCTTTGGTCACACAATGAAGCACAACCACCTCCCAACAACCTCCCTCAGATGAACATTTGGCACAACAGTCATGACTCCTGAGTCCACAGAGCACCATTGTTTGGTCTAAGCATGCTGCTGCTGGGGTGGGAAAGGCCGGCAAACGAGGAAGTGATGAAGAGAATTTACATTCAGAACAATAAAGATGCATCTAGACTTGGCAGCAGTAATATCACAACTGCTTTGAATAATGTTAGCCACTTTGTGTTGATTTTTAATTCACCTGCACTGAACTGAATAATAATAGTTTCATATTTCACTTTTTACCACATTGTTGTCTGTTGTTTTAAGTCCGTTCATCTGCTGTGGCTTAATGACACAAACTGTTGAGCCACAATTCTGGAACTTTAATATTGTATTCTAAATTTCCTACATTATCATTAACATTTTAATTAAGTCTTAATATTTTATATTGATGATAAAAAAACTCATGTTGGTTTTAAATATTGGTATTATCTCCGTTTAATATTCATTTGAATAGCTCTAAAGCACCAAACTTTATGAAAAGAGCGTAATAAAATATTTCAAATTGATAATGGTTTAACTGGATTCAACCATCCCAGCAGAGCGCAGTTAAAACACAGGCTTAATAAGAAAATGTTTAAGTTGAGCTGAGAACTAATATTACTGTTATTAGTGAGACAAGTATCCCTGAACCACAAAAGCAAACACATGTGGAGAAAAATAAGAATAAACGTGATTCTGAGAATTGAGCCGAATTGCTCCTGAGGTAACAGGGAGTGGAAACAACACATCAGCGATATTTGTTTAATTTCCAGAGATCTACACCTCACTACAACCCCTGCTGGGTTTTTAATACACACTGTTGGGCAATTTGATAAATAAAACCAAAAATATCTAAAATAAAACATGATAAAGCCTTCACAGACCTGCATTTTTTCTGTTTGTTTGGTAAAAATGTACTCCCAATATTATTATTTTTAATGATAATAACAATACAATTTTGAAACAAAAGCATTTTGAGCCAGAAAGTAATCTTTAACATGCTTATGTCCCACTTACCATTTCAGATCATAAAGCACAACATTATATTATTAGAAACGTTTGTAAGAGAAAAATCCATAAACTAGTTTGTGTTGACAAACAACTTGAAATTAAATTAAATTTAATTTAAAATTTGAAATGTAAATTATGACAAATAAATCATCCACCTGTGTCTCAGTTATGAATCTTAATTTATTTAATTGGATTTACGAGTATTTTAAAGTGTACTCGGTTAAAACTAACACATTTAAAGGGCCCTTGCTATTTTTTTAGGAAAAGAGCTAGCTGTTATCATGAGTCAGACTTAAGTTGGTTACAAAACAACGCCCGAAATGACCCTCAGACTAGATAAAAGTTGTTGACAAGAAGTCAACAAAACGTTAAAAAGTGGACAAAACCTGTCAGGGTTGAACGTATTAAAACTGCCAAAGCTGAAATATCGTAACTTTAGAGCTCACTAAGCTACGTTAGCATTAGCTTCTCGTCAGCTGCTCTGAGTCCATGAAAAGACCAACAATAAAACAAGTCACTCACCAACATCTTGATCGAAGGGATTTTGGGAAAATAAAGGCATTTTAGCGACTCAAAAGAAACTAGGCTCCGACAAAGAAGAGTACGCGTGTTATCGAGACTAAACTTAAACAAGCGTTTATTCCTTGTTGTCCATTAAACTTGCACTAGTTGCTCTTCCGGTGTTGTGCCAAAAACGGCACCCCTGTCGTCATAGCTATTTCCCAAATGCCTGTTCGGTTGGGAGGAGAGCCGAGAAACACTAGTAGTAGTACATTGATTTAGTCTGGCTTGCCAGGCTAGAGAAACACTTCAGTAGTTTTGCTAGGAAATATATGAAATATATAAAGTATTTATATAATATAGAATAGAATAAAATAGACTTTATTGGTCCCACAGTGGGGAAATTCACTTCGTACAGCAGCTCCAACACTTATATAAAACTTACATTACTATATATATATATATATATATATATATATATATATATATATATATATATATATATATATATACATACATACATACATACATACATACATACATACATACATACATACATAAAACCTTCGTCCACTAAAAACTACGAATAAAAAAGGAAAAGCTTGTGTTCCAACACTACTATGCAGCAAATGTAAGCTATAAAAAGATACTTTTTAAAATAATTTTTGGATTGAGCCTTAAATCTGATTAAATCGTGGTTTTGTTACAAAGTTGTTTTATTCTTTATAAAAATACATTAAAATGAACCCGTTTTTTTTTCTTTATTTCTGATGTTTTATCAGGAGGCAGTGTAGTGTTGTGCCGTCTTATTTACATATTATAAATGTGTTCAACGTTATCTTTTAAAATACGTATTTATCTTGTCTCAGGAAGTTAAATGTCGTTTTGTTTTCTTTAAAACCAAGTCAATGCAAATGCAAAGTGAAATTGCCAGAAAATTGATGGAGATGGATTTGGAGATTTCTGTATAATAAAAATCATCACAGGAGGACGACAAACGCACAGCAGAAACGTGATTCAAGAGTTACAAGATAGTTCAGCCCCCAAACCCCTGCTTCATCGATGCCTGCTCTTATTTCAAACCGGAAGTTTAAGAAGTTTAGAACCATCTTGTTTTGTGACGACACTTCCTGGTGTAACTCCCGATTGTTTCCTGACTCAGCCTGACGTCCACCGTCGTTTAGGACCGTTAAGGGTTGGAGTCATGTCGGCAGCTGTTCCGGGGACCAGCAAGGCGGCCCACGGTGATGCGGGCTCGAAGAAGAAGAAGGGACCCAGTGCCCTGGCCACGGCCTACCTGGTTATTTACAATGTTGTGATGACAGCTGGGTATGTAATGTGTTTCCTCGTGCTAACGCTGCTGGTGAGCTGGACCGTGTGTGCATTTGCGCTGCATGCAGGTCAGGACCCGAAAATCCTAATAATAATAAAAAAATAAATAAACAATTTGATGCGATAATACATAAGTATTAAAATGCTTAAATATAATTGGAGACATTGTGGTGTTATAATTTCATCCTCGACTTCTTACGGCTTACACAGATTAACATGAGCAACAGACAGCCAGCTGGCATGGACGCCATGGTGTTTACAATCCAGAAACAACAGGAAATACAGCTGGTTATGTTGAGATTCAATTTTATTTTATTTCTTACTAATTGTGCTACTTTTTTCACCATCAGTCCAGTAAAGTTAAAGACGTGTGTGTGATCTGGCTTCTCACATGAAATTCGAACACAATTTTAACGTGTGGCATCCAGATGATGACATTTCCTTTAAATGGGCCTAAAAACCTTAATCTCAATGGGTCTTCTTTCTTTTTTAGGTGATATTTAACCAGAGCTGTTTTAAAATGATTGGCTGTGCCTGATAAGGCCATAAGACTTGGCCAATCAAAGTCTTTGCTTATGAGGACTGAACCAACCTCCTTCAGTTCAGTTCATGTATGTAGTTCAAGATCTACAGTAGAGATTCTTACATTTCTCTTTAGTATAATTGTTTCCATCAACTAATATTTATTGGAAAATTTATAGTGATCATTGGTTTCTTCGAGATATAAATATTACTGCAAATCTATGTTAAAAGCATTTAGTTATAAAGTGATTTTTATAATTGAAACAATCAAAGGTCTTGAACTCTGAGCTAATAAATCTTTGTGTGGTTTTTATCAGTTTGATTTTTAAACTCTTGCTCAACAGAGCAGTAGGCGTTGTTTCCTCGCTGTTCCAACCAGTTAGGTCACATTTACCCCGCTCACAGTCACAACCCATGGACTGTTCAGAGCATGTATTGTATAAAAACAAGCTAGAATTGTGTGCTTGCAAATTCTTGCAGTTGCGTTCACGGTTTCTGCTTTACTGATGTTGATAAAGTCACCGAATGAGACTGTGCTAGTTTAACCACGTCTGAAATGTTACCTGAAACAAAACAAGGTGACCTGTTTAGGAGTTTTATCATAGGTGGGATATGTTTAGAATTAAAATGTATTCTTTGGGGTTTGTTTATTTGCAGTAACGTTCCCGTTTATGTCTTTACTAATATTTGCTGAGTGAAACCTTTGTAATGAAGGACTTCACTGTAAATTCACTCATTGTTCCCTCAGCTTTGACCCACAGATTTTGCATTAACCGTCATGTTGATCTGTTCCTTATGGACACGACATGAAAGTTATTTTTTGATGAATTATGAGATAAATATTCAAAGCAGAGAAATAAACGTGTTTCCCTCTGGTGTCTAGGTGGCTGGTTATCGCTGTGGGTCTGGTCCGAGCTTACCTGGCCCGAGGAAGCTACCATGGCCTGTATTATTCCATCGAGAAACCTCTAAAGTTCTTTCAGACTGGAGCCATTCTGGAGGTGAGAGAAGCACCGAGACAGATTAATCCTAAAGTTTTAAGATAAACAGCTTTTATGACTCAAATCAGTTCACTAGCTGACATATTGTTAGGGTGTAGCAGTTGTTAACATGTCATTAGATTAATTGTTGCTTTTTTTTAAGAATAAATTAAACCTATAGCCTTGACTTAAGTTATATCTGTTTGGTTTGTCTTCAGTTGCATATCAGCCTGATAACATCATGCTTGTCTGCACGTCTCACACACTCGTGTAATCAAAGGTACTTATGTACATTTTCATAGATATTAACTCACACACATACGTATATAAACACAAAACATGCATGTCAATCCTTATTTATATCCATACATTAGGGCTGAGCAATAAATTGAAAATAATAATAATAATTCATTTTATTTCAACAGCGCCTTTCTAAACACTCAAGGACACTTTACAGACAGAGATAAAATACACAACAATAAAAGATAGAACAGCATAAAACAGACAGATTGGAGCAAAGAGAGTAATTATTGGAATGCTGGACGGAACAGGTGGGTTTTGAGTCTGGTTTTAAAGAGAGTGAGGGAGTCAATGTTACGGAGGTCAGGAGGGAGGGAGTTCCAGAGCTGGGGAGCAGAGCGACTGAAGGCCCTGCTCCCCATAGTGACCAGACGGAGAGGTGGGACAGAGAGGTGGATGGAGGAGGAGGACCTGAGGGAACGGGTGGAGGTTGAAGGATGAAGGAGGTCTGAGAGGTATGGGGGAGCTAGGTTATGGATGGCTTTGAATGTATATAGCAGAATTTTGAATTGGATTCTGGAAGTAACTGGGAGCCAGTGGAGCTGCTAAAGAACAGGGGTGATGTGGTGGAAGGGGGGAGTACTGGTAATGATGCGGGCTGCCGAAGTTCTGGAGGAGTTGGAGTTTATGGAGGGATTTGTGAGGAAGACCGAAGAGAAGAGCGTTGCAGTAGTCAATACGGATCGTAATCAAAAATTTGACTAACCAATATAATTTTTTTCAATGTTAATAAATTTGGTTATAAAAAATGAAAAGATGTGTGTAGGTTAGTGATGTTCATGTCCCTTTAAGAAGCTGTATCAGGCGTATAATGTAGTCAACGTGACAGCCCCATCTAGTGGACAACTTTTGTTTTTGTGCATACATGTAGTTCTTGTCCATTTAACGTTATCAAGATGAACTCCTCAATATACCTTGATGTTGATTTTGGGCCATATCGCCCAGTCCTACCATACATTAAAACTAGGGGTGGGAATTTAACGGGTTAATTACGATTAATTACTTAGAAAAAAATAACACATTAAAAAATTAACGCTTGAGCCCGAGTACCCTCAACTGGGGGCTGAAAATATTTAGCATCACAATTTATGTCCTAAATACACTGAACAAAAATATAAATGCAACACTTTTATTTTTGCTCCCATTTTTCATGAGCTGAACTCAAACATCTGAAACTTTTTTATCTGCACAAAACACCAATAACTCTCAAATGTTCTTCTGAAATCTGCCTACATGTGTGATAGTGAGCACTTTTCCTTTACGAAGATAATCCATACCACCTCACAGGTGTGGCATATCAAGGAGCTGATTAGACAACATGAATAATGTACAGGTGTGCCTTAGACTGCCCACAATAAAAGGCCACCCTTCGATGACTTTTAGTTTGATCAAGTAGCACAATGCCACAGATGTTGCAACCTTTTGAGGAAGCGTGCAATTGGCTATGCTGACTGCAGGAATGTCTACCAGAGCTGTTGCTTGTGAAATAAATGTTCATTTCTCTACCATAAGCCGTCTCCAAAGGCGTTTCAGAGAACTTTTCAGTACATCCAACCAGCCTCACAACTGCAGACCACGTGTGACCACACCAGCCCAGGACCTTCACATCCACCATGTTCACCTCCAGGATCGCCTGAGACCAGCCACCCAGACCGCTGCAGCAACAATCGGTTTGCATAAGCAGAGAATTTTTTCACAAACTGTCAGAAACCGTCTCAGGAAAGCTCATCTGCATGCTCTTCGTCCTCATCAGGGTCAGGACTTGACTGAGGTCCGTCGTCGTAACCGACTTAAGTGGGCAAACACTGACATTCGATGGTGTTTGGCATGTTGAGGCATTATGTTCACAGATGAGTCCCAGTTTTCACTTTTTAGGGCAGATGGCAGACTGTGTGTGTGGCGTCGCGTGGTTGAGCTGTTTGCTGATGTCAACATTGTGGCACGAGTGGCCCATGGTGGCGGTGGGGTACTGGTATGGGCAGGCGTATGTTATGGACAACAAACACAGGTGCATCTTATTGATGGCATTTTGAATGCACAGAGGTACCATGACAAGATCCTGAGGCCCATTGTTAGGCCATTCATCCACAACCATCACCTCATGTTGCAGCATGATAACACACAGCTCCACATTGCAAGGATCTGTACACAATTCCTGGAAGCAGAGAACATCCCAGTTCTTGCATAGCCAGCCTACTCACAAAACATGACACACATTGAGCATGTTTGGGATGCTCTGGATCAGCATATACAACAGCGTGTTCCAGTTCCTGCCAATATTCATCAACTTCACACAGCTATTGAAGAGGAGTGGACCATCATGCCACAGTCCACAATCAACAACCTGATCTATGTGACGGAGATGTGTTGCCCTGCATGAGGCAAATGGTGGCCACACCAGATACTGACTGGTTTTCTGCCCCACCACCACACATAAAGTAAAACTGTGCACATGGCAGGGTGTCCTTTTATTGTGGGCAGTCTAAGGCACACTGTACACTATTCATGCTGTCTAATCAGCCCCTTGATATGCCACACCTTTGAGGTGGTATGGTTATCTTGGTAAAAGAAAAGTATTCACTAACACACATGTAGATAGATTTCAGAACAATATTTGAGAGTCATGGGTCTTTTGTGTATTTAGGCAAATTTTCAGATGTTTGAGTTCAGCTCATGAAAAATGGGAGCAAAAACAAAAGTGTTGCTTTTATGTTTTTGTTCAGTTTATCAAAAAATATCAAGCAGCACCTCTAACAAAACAGCAGAGTCTGGGCTATAAGACTGTATAAGTTTTTTTAGGTAACACTTTAGGAATTAACCATTAACTAGCTGCCAATTAATATGCATATTAGCGGACTACTAAGTTTGAATGAGTCATTATTAAGCTGATATTAGGTGCTTATTACCAGTGCTGCAATTCTAACATTAACAGGCCATAAATTAAGAGTTTTATCAAAATAAGCCATTCAAAATGGTTTGTTAACTGAAAGTAAATGATTTGTTGCTGATTAACACACATACTAAGTATCGCAAATCAATATGTGGCTTTTAAAGAAGTAATTCAAGGGGAATAGTTATTCTGCATTAATAACCAAAAATATTGTGTTCTGGTATTATGTAAATAAACTACAAACTCCACATGTTAATAGAGCCTAAACAACAATCAATTAACCACTTGTAAGCAAGAATATGTTCAAGTATATGGAGAACGCCTTAGGATTCTTCCGGAGGAGCTGGCCCAAGTGGCCGAGGAGAGGGAAGTCTGGGCCTCCCTGCTTAGGCTGCTGCCTACCCTAACCCCGGATAGCGGCCACAAATGGATGGATGGATGGATGCGTGTATGCATGCTTAACAACGTCTGTGTGGCACCCTCTTCAGGTTAAATGTCTGCTGTATGGCTTTAGTTGTTACTTGTGATGCCAGCTGCACTGTTGCTGGGGGTATAAAGCAGCCGAGTCTGCTGAGGACAAATTACCAACATCAGTGATGAGGTCCCAAAGATTCTCAACTTCCTCATGGTTGTTACAGAGCCTCTTCTGAGTTTTTAACAGGTTAAAGGTCTCATTAACTTGTTTTTAAAAAGATTTGATTTGATTTGGTTTGAATGAATGGCTTGTTAGTTGTTTTCTCTAGGGGAAAAAAACTCTGGCACTCCTGTCTCTCTGACTGTTATTTGACTCAATCTGGAGTCAATTTAGAAACAGTAAATCATAGATGAGTCAACTTCCACTAGCTTATTGTGTACCTTTCTTTGATATGTTTCCTTTTGTCCCACAGATCTTTCACTGCGCTGTAGGTGAGTGTCTCCGCAGTCCCATCAGTGTCGTGTATAATGCTCAAAAGGAATAGTTTATTGATTTTGTTAGGCGTTTGCCTTTACTGATAATAGATATGACTCTTTAGGAAAAAACAAAACAACAGTTTCGGAAAAACATAACAGCAATACCAATGTCAGACTCTTACCTCCTAATGCAGGAATTGTACCATCCTCCGTGGTCCTGACTGGGTTTCAGGTCATGTCCCGGGTCTTCCTGACTTGGGCCGTCACCCACAGTGTCAGAGAGGTATGAAGACTTTCTTTACTTTTATGAAACGCCTAAATCAGCTGACATCTAGACAGAGGTGGTAGCATTTACTTTATTTAAAAGTGACCAGTTGTTTGCCCTGTTTGTAGACTGGAGAGGAGTTCACGTGTAAGTAAAATCAAACGGTCTTGCTGGAGGGTTGCTGGAATGAATCTGTTAGATCTTGATGTTTCATAAAATAAACTGTATGTTGGTAACTTTTGATCTTTAGTGTGTACTGACATTTATTCTGTCCTTTCTCTCATGAATGCGAGTCAAACGAACCTCCGTTGTGTTATTGATACAAAGTGTGCTTTTCCCTTTAACTCTGAATTTTTAACTTAATATTTGAGGATGACGTCTGTAAGCCTGCAGTGTGATATGACCTCTTAGCATCAACAGCATGGTCCTTTGAAGAAACTGCATTAGTCTATGGCAGACCAAAGCATGATGTAAGCTCGTCTGCTACCCTGCCCTTTCTTCCCATCATCCTTTGCGCGCGTGTGTGTGTGTGTAGGTACAGAGTGAGGACAGTGTGCTGCTGTTTGTCACAGCCTGGACTGTCACCGAGATCATCCGCTACTCTTTTTACACCTTCAGCCTACTCAATCACCTGCCATACCTCATCAAATGGGCAAGGTGAGAAACCCACAATCCTTTCTCACTAACAGAATTTCTGTGTAATTTTCTCAAACCTCCACAGATCAACATGTCTCCACTTCACCAAGCTGATGTCTTAGCAGAGTCCTTAACCCTCTGGAGGCAGGCGTTGCAGATTTGCAACGTTAAAACCTACCTACCTGGTTACTCCACATACGTATTTCATGAGCATTTTAAACTCAGACGTACCCCTGAAGGACTTAGTTGTTCGTCCTTTTATCAAAACGTATTTTGAGCCTGAGAGGGTTAAAGGTCTGATTTTGTTTAGAGACACAACAGCTGATGCAACATTTACATCGAGTGCAGACTGGATGCAGTCCATTTTCCGTTTAGACTGACAAGGAAGTGAGACATGTGCCAGCGAGGTGCATCTAGTATATTTCAAAATAGAAACCCTTTTGCGTTTCCAGCTTTTTTCATAATTAATGACGGGAATATCATTTCACAGCTTATGTTATTTTTACAATTATATCTTTAAAGATATTATGTCAAATTTTCGATCAGTTGCTGCTCTTGCATGAGTGCATGTCTGGAAACCTTCAGCACACAAACTGCAGTCAGTATGGAACCTGGCTGCATTCATGCAGTACTTGTTATATATATGAGGCGTGAGCATGCATATTTTCCTGCTGGCTCAAATTACACACAGACTTCCAGGGAAGCCCAGTGATAATGTCTTACGAGCCGGGTGGGGGGGTAGGAGGGGTCGTTGTCCATCGCAATAGCCTCCATTAAAAGGGGAGGGGTTACAATAGATAATTTCTCGAGCTCCCCCTCTGTCAGCTGAGGGCTTCGGGAGCCTGTCACCCCGTCGGGGGAGCTGGGCTCCTCCTCGCTCCTCATGATTCGAACCATGCATTTTGGTGAGTTGAGGAGAAGAAGTCCACTACTTCTAGTGGTTTGGACCCAGTGAATTCTGAACACTGTGGTATACATTCAAGCAAGCCCATGAATAATATGAAACACTTCTTACTTTCTCTCACACACAATTGGTCACGTTGCATCTCCATATTTTTGTTAAAATGTTTTGCTGGAGGACAAACTTGACAGACTCCAGTCATGATCCTTGAGATTGTAGATGTTGTGTTTGGGTGAATACGGCTCAAATGCCCCCCCCCCCCACCCCCCCGTTCACACACACACACAGATATTATATATTTTTGTGTCTTTGCTGGAAGGTTTATAAAATCAGCTTTGTGGTGGGTGTTGAGACATTTCTCCTTTTGTCTTTAGTTGCAGAACTCTCCTCGTCTTTTTTTTTTCAACACCAACACAGTACATTGCATTTATTTTTGTTTGCATCACAATCTATCATCATTTAAGTTGAGAAGAAGGTTTGCCACTTGGAGAAACAGTGATGCCATTTCAGATTCGCTCTATATAGTACTTTATAAACAAAAACAACAAAAAGCCAAACTGATTATTTCATTATCAAACCTGCACAAATACTCAACACCAGCTGATAGGAATTGATTTTGCTTCTAGAACCAAGGCAACAGTCAGTAAATGTCTGTCTCTGTGGTCTTTGTTGCTAGGTAGCAAATGAGGCCGCTGCTATATTGGTATTCGACTTTCAGTCTGAACTGCACCCTAAGAGACAGAAAAATTGATTGTGCATCTGTGGAAAACTCTTGTGAAGGATCAAGAGATGATCATTGTAGCGTTAGCAGTACAGCTTAAAGAAAATGCTGAAGATTTATTTTTCATTTATGACTTTGTCTCTGCTGCTTTCTCTTCAAGTGGTAAATGAAATAATCGTTCAATGCTTTAATTGTTGAAAAGAGGCCATTATAAAAAAAATGGTGAAATTAATGTCACCTTTTGTGTAAAAAGCTGGCCAATATCTTTGAAAAATGGAAAATTTTAAAGAGGCAATGTGTAGTTTTTACCGTTAATCTCTGGAAATATCCATCAACATGTTGTTGAAAATGAATGAGATGATGCTCAGTTGTTGAAAAATATTGGTGGCTTTGTAACATACAGGCCCTTCTCAAAAAAATTGGCATATTGTGATAAAAGTTCATAATTTTCTGTAATGTACTGATAAACATTAGACTTTCATATATATATTAGATTCATTACACACAACTGAAGCAGTTCAAGCCTTTTATTGTTTCTAATATTGATGATTTGGCATACAGCTCATGAAAACCCAAAAACCCTATCAAAAAATAGCATATTTCATCCGACCAATAAAAGAAAAGTGTTTTTAGTCCAAAAAAGTCAGCCTTCAAATAATTATGTTCAGTTATGCACTCAATACTTGGTCGGGAATCCTTTTGCAGAAATGACTGTTTCAATGCGGCGTGGCATGGAGGCAATCAGCCTGTGGCACTGCTGAGGTGTTATGGAGGCCCAGGATGCTTCGATAGCGGCCTTAAGCTCATCCAGAGTGTTGGGTCTTGCGTCTCAACTTTCTCTTCACAATATCTCACAGATTCTCTACGGGGTTCAGGTCAGGAGAGTTGGCAGGCCAATTGAGCACAGGAATACCATGGTCAGTAAACCATTTACCAGTGGTTTTGGCAGTGAGAGCAGGTGCCAGGTCGTGCTGAACAATGAAATCTTCATCTCCATAAAGCTTTTCAGCAGATGGAAGCATGAAATGCTCCAAAATCTCCTGATAGCTAGCTGCATTGACCCTGCCCTTGATAAAACACAGTGGACCAACACCAGCAGCTGGCATGGCACCCCAGACCATCACTGACTGTGGGTACTTGACACTGGACTTCAGGCATTTTGGCATTTCCCTCTGCCCAGTCTTCTCCCAGACTCTGGCACCTTGATTTCTGAATGACATGCAAAATTTGCTTTCATCTGAAAAAAGTACTTTGGACCACTGAGCAACAGTCCAGTGCTGCTTCTCTGTAGCCCAGGTCAGGCGCTTCTGCCGCTGTTTCTGGTTCAAAAGTGGCTTGACCTGGGGAATGCGGCACCTGTAGCCCATTTCCTTCACACACCTGTACACGGAGACTCTGGATGTTTCTACTCCAGACTCAGTCCACTGTTTCCACAGGTCCCCCAAGGTCTGGAATCGGTCCTTCTCCACAATCTTCCTCAGGGTCCGGTCACCTCTTCTCGTTGAGCAGCGTTTTCTGCCACACTTTTTCCTTCCCACAGACTTCCCACTGAGGTGCCTTGATACAGCACCCTGGGAACAGCCTATTCGTTCAGAAATTTCTTTCTGTGTCTTACCCTCTTGCTTGAGGGTGTCAATGATGACCTTCTGGACAGCAGTCAGGTCGGTAGTCTTACCCGTGATTGCGGTTTTGAGTAATGAACCAGGCTGGGAGTTTTTAAAAGCCTCAGGAATCTTTTGCAGGTGTTTAAATTTAATTAGTTGATTCAGATGATTAGGTTAATAGCTCGTTTAGAGAACCTTTTCATGATATGCTAATTTTTTTAGATAAGAATTTTGGGTTTTCATGAGCTGTATGCCACAATCATCAACATTAGAAACAATAAAAGGCTTGAACTACTTCAGTTGTGTGTAATGATTCTAATATATATGAAAGTCTAATGTTTATCCTTACTTTACAGAAATTAATGAACTTTATCACAATATGCTAATTTTTTGAGAAGGACCTGTATAACTATAAAAATCAGGTCTAGAATACATGGGAGTGTGTCTAAGGCCCAGTCTCAATACTCACACTGCGCCCAGCGGACTTCAGCAAAGCACACTTGGAGAAAGTGCACAGTAGGGTTCGAGTACACAGTACACAAGTGTGCAAATAATTGCAGAATTGAGACAGGGAGCATTGCATCATCGATCACAACCCATGCTGGGATGCTGGTCGCTGTGATACATTTTTTAAAAACTTTTATTAACAACTTTTAAACAAACAGCCAATCGGTTATTTGAAATAAATTTAATTTTATTGCTGCTTTGTCTAAAAGTCTTAGAGCATCAACTAATTGTCCTGAAATTAACAAATTTCTTGAGAAAATACATGTTTCAGAAAAAGAACTTGAGCCTTTTCTCCTGCAGCAATGACTTGTGGGTAATACCCTTGCCCTAGGTCCGCATCGCTGCAGATTAAGGGTGCAATGGGGGCGTGGTCAACCTCCGCACTTGAGAATCGGGACACCCTACGCACTCGCACCCCTGGCCGGGAACGTGTAGATGAAGGGAGCAAGGGTGCAAGTGCGAGTATTTAGATTGGGCCTAAGTCTCTGGGAGACGCCTTATTAGACTCCATTTTTGCTTCTACGGGGGCCTGTGAGGACAAAATGCATTTACTGATTTGTAACAATTGGTTACAAATTTTTCACCATCCATAAACGTTGTTTTACACGTTTACCTCTTCACTCATTGCAAGTGATGGAAGGGAGTCTGATAAGCTTGCCATTTTGCTGGAGGTTGTGCTCCCAGGGATTTTTGACCCTAATGGCCATCCATTGGCACGGTCTTACTCAACACAAAAATACAGCTTGCTTGCAATGATGTAGCAATGTACTGCTCCTTATCGCCAGAGAAAGTACACAAAGTCACTTTGAGTTAAATCTTTGGTGACTTAATTTCCCTCTGGTATTAATAAAGTATCTTTGAATTTGAAATGTACAATGATCATTTCTGATATTATAATTTCATAAATATGGGAGAAAAGAGCTAAGTAGAATTTCAGTTTTGTTGTGGAAATTGTTGAATCAGAAATTTGAGCAGAAAAGGCAAAAATTCTCAGATTTAAATCCTAAAGTTGCGTGAGGGTTGTGTGGATATTCTGTTATGTGTAGGTCATAAGTTTACAGCCCAAAGGAATTAAAACACAACCCAGAATGATGTATGATTGTGTCCATGACAGATCCTAGTGAGCTACACATAGCAAACCCTAATACCTAATGGTGAGACTGCCAACTCTCCACCTCAGAGTTAGAAAATCAACTGACTTGTTGTGCAGGTACACCTTTTTCATCGTGCTGTATCCGATGGGAGTGACCGGAGAACTGCTGACCATCTATGCAGCTCTGCCGTATGTGCAGAAGACAGGCCTGTACTCTGTCACGCTCCCCAACAAGTACAATTTCTCCTTCGACTACTATACCTTCCTCATCCTCGTCATGGTCTCCTACATTCCCCGTAAGTAAACACTTAGTTTTTATTCTCACAGCAGCTGTGAACCTGCAGAGTTGATAATAATAAATAATCCCTTTTGAGTGTTGCGGAGGTCTAAACGTGCCTTTGTGCCTCTCCTCAGTGTTTCCCCAGCTTTACTTCCACATGATACGACAGAGGAAGAAGGTGCTGGGCCACACAGAGGACTACAGCAAAATCGAGTGAGCTCAGCAGCGTTCGGAACAGTTCAAACCCAAGAAAATAAACCAAAACATCCCAAAAATTAACGAACAAATTGATGTTTTCAAGCTGACCTGGCAGACGATCTCGTTATGAAGCTGCGTTGTTGTTTACAGCTGTTGCGTGAGTTGTAAAGATGAGCTGGTGTCATGTTTGTTTATTTTCGTTTTTATTTATGAACAATTTATGATTTCTTTAGTCGAGTCAGAGTTTTCTGTTCTAAAGGCACGTTTTATTGACCCGGATGTGGTTGAGCTGCTCTGAGTTTGGACCATAGCTCCGTCACAGTCCATCTGAACGGATGCACTAATAGAGCTCTTATCACCACGGCACTACAGGGAGGATTAGAAGGGTTCTCATCCACCACCCCTTTGCAGGTTTTCTTTAGGCTACTGTAATATAGAAAGATTTATGTGCAGTCTAGCAGTGAAAGTAGTTGGTTTTTCGTCTACGTTGTGTTGGTACGAACATGTCATTTCTTTGGTTTGTGTGTTTTTATTCAAACATTTGACCACATTCCTCATTCAGCCCAATAAACCTTTTCCATTTCATGCTTGCATGCTTTTTTTTTGTTTGTCTCAGTAGTGGTTTGTTTCTTTTCCAGTGATGATCGTGGTTGTTTTTATTAGTTTGACTGTTCAGCTGGTTGAGAGGGAAGCATGTCCACCTGAGGGAGCAAACATTCCTCTTACACGATAGCATTTTAGCTCTGCAAAGGTGACATTTTATTAAACATACTTTGTTTCTGCTTTGACACGTTTTCTCCATGTTGCTTCTGCAAAAGAAGAACTTAAAGTTTAGCAAAAATACAGATAGCACAACCTGTCGTAGCAAGTATTTTCAAATGAAATACGCTTTGAAATGTCAGAATAAACTGTAGCCTGATTGTGTGTTCAGTGTTTAAGTACAAAAAGTACATTTGAGGGATGTTGCCATTGTAGGACAGCTTTTGCTGAAACTAGAGTAGCTCAGATCTTATAAAGTGGGTTGCTGTAAAATGGTTAATATCGTCGTCGTCTTCCTCCTCTTATCCGGGTCCGGGTCGCGGGGGCAGCACCCCAACTAGGGAGCTCCAGACCGTCCTCTCCCTGGCCACCTCCACCAGCTCCTCCGGCAGGACCCCAAGGTGTTCCCGGACCAGATTGGAGATGTAACCTCTCCAACGTGTCCTGGGTCGACCCGGGGTTCTCCTGCCGGCAGGACATGCCCGAAACACCTCCCCAGGGAGGTGTCTAGGAGGCATCCTGACCAGATGCCCAAACCACCTCAACTGGCTCCTTTCGATCCGGAGGAGCAGCGGTTCTACTCCAAGTCACTTCGGAATGTCCGAGCTCCTCACCCTATCTCTAAGACTGAGCCCGGCCACCCTACAGAGGAAACTCATTTCGGCCGCTTGTATCCGCGATCTCGTTCTTTCGGTCATTGCCCAATGCTCATGACCATAGGTGAGGATTGGGACGTAGATCGACCGGTAAATCGAGAGCCTGGCTTTCTGGCTCAGCTCCCTCTTCACCACGACAGATCAGCTCAGCGTCCGCATCACTGCAGACGCCGAACCAATCCGCCTGTCGATCTCCCGATCCCTCCTACCCTCACTCGTGAACAAGACCCCGAGATAATATCCGATTAGATTACTCTTTGAACAACCTTAGTTCGGGGAAATATAGAATAGCTCTGAAAGAGTCCCAGCTGGGTCACTTCCACACAGGATTTCTGCCATCTTTAATCATTTTTCATTTCAAAAGTTGTCAAAACAGTTCATGCCCAGTCTTAATTGGTATTGCGCAAATTCTGACAGAAATGTTATCTAATATCAAATTTTGCATTGTAAAAACGTGAAGTTTTCTGTGGTTGAGTTTGTTTGAAATAAATAAAGCCTCATCAAAAAGCGACTTTTTAGTGATAGAAATGATAAAACTATTTTTATCCTTTGCAATTGTTTACTTAAAATTTGTTGACTAAAATTTCACCTTCAAAAATTTTGATTACATGACACCAGTGCATTCGCTGGGCCCCGAGTAGTCCATTACGGGAAGGCGTTAGACCCTGAACTAGTCAACACACGTCATGTGATCAAAGGGACTTAATAGGATTGGTTAAAAGTCACTTGACTCGATCTACTACTGGTTGCTTTGACTTGCGTCGCCAGAATCTCACCACATTTGGTAGCTAATTTAGAAGGAGACTTTAAAGTAAGAAATACTTTTGTACATAGTTGCACAGGATAAACATTCGGTTTCATTAATCTGATGTCTTTTAGAGTGTTACCCTTTCTTTCCACTGCACATCAAACCATCGTGAAATGCGCTGCGCAGCAATCAGCCGCCGTATAGTGGATGAGTTCCGTTCCACCAGCAGCGATGCCATATTTTGGACGTGCCCCAGAAGTGACGGCACGCCATCGTTACGACTCGAGTCTATTTTTGACTCACTACACTTCCAAAACACGTCAAACTCCGCAGTTTAGATCGAGCCAGACAGGAAGTCGAACACAACCAGTGTAGAACATCCAGAAACTTTCAAAATAAAGGCCACATACGGTACGTCATTTCTTTTGAACTTCTGTGAGCGATGTAAACAAAACCAAAAATAACCCACAGACATTTTTTCATGAATGCATCTGTGTTGTTTATTATTGTGTGTGGACGTCTGAAATCAGTGTGGTGTTGCAATTCTCCTGTGATTTCGTGACATCACAGGATCAGCTGTGTGGAACGCTTTCACTCCCGTTTCGTGCCAGCATTGCTCCCGGTTGGGAACGAGCTTGCGGGTGGGATGCTGCTGTTACGTTATGTGACTGCTTTCACGGCTGGTGGAAAGCCGGGGTTATTGTAATGAGATTCTGTTTCTCATGAACTACTGTGAAACTTTGAGAATAACATTGGTCTAAGATGAAAGAAATCTGCTTTGGAGCTGGTCCTACTTACGCCTCATTTGCACCAAATATGGAACAGTTGCAAAGACCGAAAGTAATTTGGGCCAATCAGAGCGTTCACACTGGCTGCTGTGCAGAGGATCTCCAGATGTGGAGCTCCGGAAAGTAACATGAAGTTAAAGGAATTACATGATCCAGACAGGAAGTGAGACGTGGGTCAGCGAGGTGTGTCTGGTAAATTTTAAAACTAAACCTGTTTTGTGTTGTTTTCCCCAGCTTTGCTTTATTATTATTGACAGGAGTATCAGTTGACGGTGTACGATAGCTGATGCTTTTTTACAAAAAAATCTTTAAACGTGTTTTGTCACATTTCTAATATTTGGTCTCCTCGTTTGTGCAAATGTCCACAAACGTTCAGCACGAACAGCAGTCTGTGAATGAATCTGTCCAGAAGCCACACAGAAACTAAATCGCTTCTGTCCTCTGTGTAAGCGAGGTGTTAAACTAGCTGTTAGCGTGTCAGTCTCGTCAGAACTCATCTCTATTTATGAAAACTAACATTCTCGATACGGTTTCCAGGGAAACACACGTCAGATGATGTAAGTATGGCTACTCTGTGGTAAACTTAACTTCCTACACATGAGCAAAAACATTTTCAGCCTCAGTTAGTTTGAAATTGTTCATTCAGACTGAAGGTTTAGAGATTCCGTCTTAACACTCTCCTTTAGGAGGAACTTATCTGCAGCACAGCAGTTATCGATGCTTTTACAAAAAGAGCTTTCTGTTTTGATGGATCTGTGTGTGAATGAGACTAGTTCCAGTAAACACTGCCACTTGTGAGTGTGTGGATTCTCCACAGTGATCAGAAAGCTGACAGGTTTGTAGCAAAAATAAAGCATGTGTTTGTGAGCATTACGACCAAGGTTCTTGTGCAGAACGCTTTTTGACAAATGAATTTGTCCTTTGTGATGTAGACTCTGTAATATGGAAAAGACCCTTTAATGTGCTCCAAACTCAAATGCAGCTTTAGTTGGATGCTTCTTTTCCCTCCGATGGCTCAGAGCATGATTCGGGCTGTCTGATGGAAATGTCTTACACAGATTGTTTGAAAACTGCATGAAGACGACGCAGATGTAGCTGCCCGGAATGATGAATTTTGTTATAAGCTAAGTTATTTTTTAAAGCATGTTATTTTCCTCAAAAACCAGTTCTGCTGACATTTTGATAACAAATGCTCTGCAGGAAGACGGCAGACTTTGTAATAGGTTCTGATCACTGAATATATATTTACAATAAATCTCATGTATAGGAAGCATATTTGCTTTTGTTTTTGTTTGACTGTGGAGTGGATGATGGTGAAAACGGATGGTTTGGACCACAACTTCTGAGGAGGTCCCCCTCTGAGTCCATAGGGTTTAATACAGCCTCACCCCAGCCTTCGCAGCTGTAACATCTTCATCTCTGTGAAGGCTTTCCACAGGGGTTAAGGAAAACTGACCATTTCTCCAGATGTGCATTTGTGAGGTTAGACAAAGATGCTGGACTAAAACTTCTGCCTCAGCCTTCGCTCTAGTTCATCCTGATGGAAGATGCTCTGCTGAGTGGGGGCCACGCTTCAGTGCAGCACGTTCAAGTTCCTCCACAGCAGACTCCATGTTTTGTTGGCATGTCCCAATAAGGTCAGCTTCACGGTGTGTTGGAACACTAATGCCAACCTTTTAGTATTTTACACTGAACAGAGAATCCATAAAAGACGGAAAAGTGGGAGGTTGGATAATCAGGTATGCTGATAACTGTGTGAGATCTGCAGACAACAGGGACCTCTGGTGGACATAAAAGGTAATGAACAGATAAAACAGGAAGATTCATACCCCCTCACCTGTGACGTGCGAAGACACACTGAGATAAGACAATAAAATCAAATCATTTGAAACATTTGTAGATAAAACATGATACTTAGCAGCTTGTAGATCCAGAAAACCACTAAATATGTTTAGTATGAGGATGTGTAACAAACTATATAACCATGACCAGATGTGTGCAAATTAACATGTTCATGTGTGTAAAGATTAATTACATATCTGCATCAAAAATACAAATGTGTGTTTTAATAATGCACGACTTCAAAGCTGAAAACCTTCATAACAGTTTTTACAAACTACTCCACTAACTTTCATTTTGCCACCAGCTCAAAATTTCACGTTTTTTCCTACAGAAAGGTCACACTCCCACAGGAAGTGAACCATAAGAATAATAAATAAAAGAATCCATGTCTCTTGAGCTCATTCCTCTCATTTATCTGTTATTCCTCCTCATTCGTCAGCTTGTGAGTGTGCAACGGAGCAAAAACACCACAAGAGGACAAGTAGTCATGAGACTAGTGGACTAAATGAGTTGCACAACTAGGATTGAGATAAATTGTATCTGATTTATATCCGAGCTCCTGTTTTTTATTTGATGCTGAATAGAGGTTGCTGTTGTGTCCGTTAACAGTGTTCCACTCTTGATGGATTCCACAAAGGGCAAAGAGAATTCAGCTGGGGGGTGAGCCGGTCACAGCCAATGCATGAGGCTCGCTGTCACATGCTTCCTGTTTGTTATCACACAATGTGGGTAATTGAGCCATGCCCCCTCCAACATGTAAATATAACTATTAGCTACATCAGATGGTGGGATTATCTGTAAAATCAAAAATAACTGACTCTGGGACAGGTTCAGAAACACTGATTCTCTTGGACAACACAACCTAGGAAGTATGGAAGCACATAACTGACAAAATAAATTATCATAAATCAATTATGACTTAGCTACCACATACTAATGAGATGCTATTTAGCCTAAAACATTTTGATACCTCTTAACATTATAACATAGCTATGAATGTATTATGTAGATTGAAAAAATACAAAATAAACAAAAAACAAAGTGGTTCTCATATTTGTTCTAAGACTTCTGCCAATGACACCTTTTGGATCAGCAACTATTGGACCATCCGGTTGTTGGTCTCACTGAACCGCAACTCTTCCTCCTCTCATTACGCACTTGTGTATTTAGCAACAGAGCACCACCGGTGTGAGAGGTTCTCTGCTCAATAACATCAGAGAAGGCGAAACGGGAGCATCTCACACTCTGGACCCGGATAAGTAGAGTTTACTTAAAAAGTTCCAGTCAACCCGTTGCCTTACATTTTTTGAGTATAAAGCATTGCAGGAAAACAAGATCAGTGTACTTGAGTCCATAAGTTGAATGTACTAGTAACTGAGTTACAGTAACTAAAATACTTAGTGATTAGATGTGAAGTATTTGAAGAATTATCAGTGAAGTAATTAGATGCTTTTTTTACCGTCGGCTGACATGTTTCTGATGAAGGCAGAAGTACTGGCCGAAACATGTCAACCGAAGGTAAAGAAACATCTAATTACTTCACTATGTTAAATAAGAAAAAAGAAGATAATTATGAATCAACACACAGAATTAACATACAGAATAGTTTTACTCATTTATGTAAGTCAGCTTGTTTATTAAGTATTGCTGGTTTTCTAATTGGACCAGATTGTAGATTTTAACTGACACTGAAAGACGCCGGCTAACATGCTTCACATGGTTGCAGGCAGTCAGTGAGTGTTGAACATGAGGAACTGAGACCAGTGCCTCAAGTGTGAACCACCAATTTGTTATTAACAGTGGAAAGGCACAGTGGTTCCATTCCTTCAACCGCCCTCCTCACTTATGGTGCCACCATGACAACAAATAACTCCACCTTTGCAACACCGAACAAAGCAATAACTAAGAACAACACTACACAACTCTTTCCCCATAATAAACATGCACAAACACCCACATTAGAACTATAAATAACTACAAAGATGACCACTACTTCTGCACTTCTCTGTTCTGTCTCTAAAGAGTCAGAGCTCCTCAATGGCACCTGGTCAAAAATGTTTGGACCAGGGGTCTCATTTATCAAACATTGTGTAGAATCCTTACTAAAACTGTTCTTAAGCTCAGCAAAAAATATGTATTTATGCCAAGTAGGCTTGTGATCTATCAAACATGGAGTACGCACAGCTGCACGCAATCTCCGCTTTATAAATCACAAACTTCCTAGAAAGGTTCTCAGCTGTTTCTGAGTCACATCCCGCCCTCAACGTGCCCACTTTCTGCCATAAATGGTCAATGCAAAGTGCCTTGTGGATCTCATGCAAATACATAAGCCGGCTCGTTGCAGCGTTCCACCATTAACAATGGCGACCGCGGATCAAGGAAGCGCAGTTTCACTGAAGCAGAAATTGAGGTACTTGTGGGTGAGGTGGAGAAATGAAAGGAAGTGCTTTTGCAAAATAAATAAGAGAAAATCCACAGAGTGGCACAGCGTTGCTGAAGCCGTCAATGCTGAGTTCTTCAGAGAGATCTGTGGCGAATATGGTCCGATCGGGATTCAATTCCCAGACTCCCGAGTGAGAGTCACGTTAACCAGTCAGCCAAAGGGACATCCTCTTTGACCAAGTAGCCAGGACGCATCATCAATCGGGTCACAGTGACAGTACACACACCTTCACAGACGCATAACATTCTGTCTCAATCTGTCCCTTTGCTGATATTCTGCATTCCGTATTCTGCACTTCAGGCTGTGTGTGTGTTTGTGCATGCGCATGTGTGTGTTTGTGTGTGTGTACCGTATTTTCACGACCATAAGGCGCACCTAAAAGTCTTAAATTTTCTCCAAAATGTACGCCACGCCCTGTGGTGCAGTGCGCCTATTGTGTTGTTGTGAGACACGAACGTAGTAGAAGACAAGGGGCGTGGCGAGAACGTGTGGACGTGAGCGAAGACAGACCCCGAATAGTTCAAAAGGGCAGGTATGCGCGGTATGCTGAACATTGTTCTGACAACCCTGAGAATGGCACCTGCTAAGAGACACGCCTATGAAGCACAGTTTAAACTGCAAGCGATCAGCTACGCGGAGAAACACGGGAATAGAGTAGCAGCGAGAGAATTCAGCATTAATGAGTCCAAGGTTCGCAAGTGGAGGAAGTTGGAAAACGAACTCTGACAAGTAAAGAAGACGCAGCTGTGTTTCCACGGGCACAATGCCAGGTGGCCTGAGCTGGAAGACCGCCTCGAGCAATGGGTTAACGAGCAGAGGACAGCTGGGAGAAGCGTCTACCGTCACCATTCGTCTGAGAGCAGTAACGCTCGCACAAGAAATGAACATTGAACATTTTCAAGGAGGTCCGTCTTGGTGCTTTCGTTTTATGAAACGCCACCACCTTTCCATCCGGGCAAGGACTACGGTGGCCTATTAACAACACACATATGATTTTGTTCATGTGGAAAGTTGATGTGGTTAAATCCACCAACTACCGGTAAACACATTCTGAACTTCAACACAGCGCATCAGCGCATAAGAAGAGCAGGAGCCGTCAGTGCACGCAATGAGGAAGTGCACGTGCGCTCTAAACCAGGTCTGAACCAGGCCTGGACCAGTAAAGTGAAACATGCTTTTGGTTGTTTATAATTTTCACAATGTCTGGTTTGCACTGATATGTTCCGAGTCCCGAGCCCGCACAGATGTTTTACCGGTACGTTTTACCGTGCCCGCGCCCTAGCCCTATAACCCGGTGCGCCTTTTGTATGTGTTAAATACCAAAACTGAAGCTGCACCCTATGGTCGTGAAAATACGGTACTTGATCTATGTGTGCACAAAGCAGTACAAATGATAATGCTGGTGGAATTCATAATTTTATCCTTCTCAGCAGTGCCACTGCAGTTGCTCTTCATGTCCAAAATGTGCGTAAATCAGGTCTTTAGTCAACTTAAAGTTGCACACATTTTTCCTACACGTTTACTTTTATAAATCCCAAAGTTTGCGTGGAAAGTTGCTTACGCAGTTTAACGACCCCGTTTTGTGCATAAGCAAGCTTTATAAATGAGGCCCCAGGTTTTGGTGCATGCAACCAAGAAAACTTGATTATTTTAGGTAGCTTGAGCTCAAATATATAGGTACAATAAGCTGGGACATTAAAAAGTACAGTTTCCTTAAATTTATAAGTGGTATTAAAAAATGACACATTCGTAAGTAATATGAACTCAGTTTATAAATAGAGAGTAAAGACTGAACTTAAAATCTCAATTACAATAACAAAAGACATGAAACAGCTCAGCTAACTCAGGAATAACAAGTAATGCTAACAATCACATTTAAGTCATTGAGTTGAATCAAAATTTTAGTTGAATCAAAATTTGGGCTTACAGGTAAGATACTGAGGGAGAGGTTCCATGACCGTGTTTGCGTTCAAGCCCTAGCTTGTTCTGTAAATTCACTAGAGCAGCTTTAATGTGATGTTCCTTGGACTTATGGGAATGGACGTTGACATTTTTTGTTTATGTTTATGTATTTAGCAGACGCTTTTGTCCAAAGCGACTTACAAGTGATAATCGGCATGTTGCCCTTGAGGCTAACAACAACAATAACAACAACAACTTGACATCAATCATGGAGAGGATGGAACAAGGAGTGGACAGTAGAGAGGGGGTACGGGTGCAGGGAAGGTGCTAGTTTAGAAGATGCTATCTGCAGAGCAGGGTCTTCAGGAGTTTCTTGAAAATTGAAAAGGAAGCCGCTGTTCTGGTAGTGCTTGGTAGGTCATTCCACATTTGTGGAACGATGCATGAGAAGAGTCTGGATTGTCCTGAGCGTGGTGTAGGCACTGCTAGCCGACGATCCTGTGATGACCGAAGCGGCCGGGCCGAGACGTACGCCTTTGCAAGAGGATTCAGGTAGATGGGAGCCGTACCATCTTGGACTTTGTATGCTAGTGTTAGCAATTTGAATTTGATGCGTGCTGCTAGCGGTAGCCAGTGGAGCTCAATGAACAGAGGGGTGACGTGTGCTCTTTTTGGCTGATTGAAGACCAGATGCGCCGCTGCGTTCTGGACCATTTGAAGAGGTCTCACAGTACAGGCTGGAAGACCAGTTAGAAGGGCATTGCAGTAATCGAGGCGGGAGATGACAGTAGATTGCACCAGGAGCTGGGTGGCATGTTGTGTTAGGTATGGTCTGACCTTAGCAAAGGTTATCAGCAAAAATGAACCACGTAGCCAACAAGGACTCACCTTGTGCTCTCAACAAGTATTTTCAAGGCTTCCCAGGAAATTATACAATTTGTTGCACACAGTCTTACTGCTGTATAAAAGTAATAACTACTTAGTTTTCAAGCCAAAGAGGGTTTCCCAGACGTCATCACTTTTGCTCCGTATCAGTACTAATCTATAATGAAAATAGCTTTTAAATCTGTTTCAAAGTAAAATAATCTTTGTTGGCATGTATTATTAGTATTATTTTTAAATAAAAGAGCTGCTTGCGGATTCTGAGTTATACTTTTGATGTTAGGTGATGTTTTAACCCAAGTATTAACTGATATCCCAGATTTTGACCAACCCCAACTCATGAATCAGCAGTACAAATTCAACCAACTGGGTAAAATAACCCAACCTGTGTTGTTTTTAAGCAAGTGTCCTGCTAGACTTCCCCGACTTTAGTAGCTTCTTTTGAGTTGTTGAAATGGTAAACTTAATTAGAAAATGAGATTGTTTTGAATGGGTTATTAAAGGTGAACAAGAGGGTTTTGGCTTGCTTTTAGCACCACATCGTGCCCGTTCGTCTTTTTAACACCTTAATCTAACTAATGAAATGTCTCCCCAGCCTTCTTTGTGTCTACAGGAGCGATTTGTCACCAAATTAAACAAATCAGCTGTGTGTTATAATGATCTAACATACAGGTAACATGCTGGAAGCAGACTGCAGTGCCAGGTATGTCAGCTCAATCTTTTCTAAGTCCCAACAGAGCATCAAGTCTGAAGTTGCAAGTGAAATATTGTGGCCACAGGGCAATAGGGGTGGCCTTTCATTAACCCTGTAAAGGGTCATTTTAGCACATACTGGCTCAAGAAAATTATTTAGAATATGAAAAAGTTGCCACGTACCACTTTAAGACAGATGCATTCTTCAGTTGGCTTATATGGTTAGTATAAAGATTTATAAAATAATGTTAGATTAAAGGAAATTTAGTAGAGATATGCTGAAGTCACTAGCCGTTAGCTCATCAGTCCTAATATATAGGATTTCTATATTATAAATTATTTATGACTTTTATACAAAAACACTCTAGACCAAATACCATGCCTCTATTCCACAGCACCAGACATCAAATAGAAATATTTTGTATTTATTAGAGGGAAGAAAGAACAAAGTTGACAGATTTGTTTTTAAAAGAATCACATCAATGCCCATTTTACACTTAAAGATGTAAAGCTGCAGCGCAGATCAGATCGGAGAATCGCTTTTATTTCGAGAGGGATTTACGGTAATGTCCCTTGTAGACTCGGAGGTGTCAAACAGCAGCAGGAGAAAGATGCGTGGGCTTCCAGCTGTGCGCACAGACCCGCACATTCATCGAAAGCGTCTGGGGGTTCGCGCAGCCTTCCAGATGGAATGACCGGCCTGCGGTCCAATGAAAGCGCGTGGAAGAATGAGTCACCCGCTCCCTGCTCCAATAGCGGCGCGGCGGAAAGGCGGCCCACAGGAAGCACACTTGGTTGAATGGTCAGTAAAACAGCAATCAGCGGTAAATATGTTGTGATGCCACGCTCCAAACAGACACCGAGCTACCGGCGCGAGGCTACGGGACCCACGCAGACGCATCCCGAGGTCTGACCGCATCCTCAGGATCTCGCCTTGCGCAAAGTCCGGCTGCAAATCTGACCACAAGTCTCACTCCGGGGATCCGAGCGGTGATGGACAGCTGTTGGTCATTGATTCTGCGTTAAGGTTGACGATGAATCACTCGTGCGGTGGCGCGTGCTGTACCATTGACCAACAGGCTGTGTTTTGTGGCTGCCAGAGGAGGAGGAGGAGCGGCTGACTTCTCTCTGCGCTCCGACCAGCTGCACGAGTGTCGTGAGGATGCCTTTCACCCAAACGTGTGGCTCCCATCACCGTCAGAGCTGAGATGTGTGCGCGGTGCAGGTGCATCGAGACTTGACTGGACCGAGTCAGAACATGGGGACCAGTCGCTTGGATTTCGACGATCACCGCATAAGAACACAGGGGACCGTCCATGTCCCCCCTCGAACGGATCATCTGTAATTGATGGCGTTGTGATCCCTGGGGACAAGAATGCGTTTATTCCATCTCGATTGCGCGCTGCCGTGCAACATCACAATGGATGGAAGCTAATTGGGCCCAATGATGTAGAGCCAAATCCACCTGGATCCGTGCTCCTCCCTCTTGTGGCCAAACGCGCTCTCCTGTGACTTTTCATGTCCAATTGATTTATTTTTAATCCCAGATCTGTCTTTCCTTCAGCTTCAATTAATCCCAGAGTTAATGTTTGCTTCTGAATGTGGAGGCTGGTTAAACTGAAAGTGCCCCGGATGTTTGGATCAACTACGGAAAGTTGTGTCGGATATTTAAAGCGCCTTAATCTTGTGACGGAATAGAAACTTGAATTTGTTTCTCATTGGAGCAAAACATTTGCTGCGTGTTTATTTGTGGGCTCGCTGCCTCCTTTTCTTCACCATGTCCAGGTCAAATAGTGTCAGCCCACCCGTAGTCAGTGTGCCCGGGCTGAGGGGAGGGACCGAGCACAGATCAGCTTGGGGAGAGTCTGACTCTGTGGCCAACGGGTGCCCATACTCAGCCAGATCTCCGCGCAGGAAGCTCACCCGGACCAACAGCCGGTGGAGGGAGGAGGATGATACGGACCACCGGCCACCCGCGCGGGCCTCATCGACCGTCAGCAGGGTCAGCTTCAGGTCCAGGTCGGCTTGGCAGGACCATGGTGAGGAGAACCGAGACAACACGTCTGTTAAGCGTCCAGAGGACGAGGTGAGACCCAAATCGGTGGAACTGGGTCTGGAGGAGCGGAGAGGCAAGTCAAGGACCGACGAGGAGGAGGTCATGTCAGAAATGAACGTCTCCGTCGCGGCGTGCTGCCTCAGCGTCATGCACGTTTTTAAATCCAAGAAGTTCCAGTCGGAGAAGCTGGAGCGGCTGTACCAGCGCTACTTCTTCCGCCTGAACCAGAGCAGCTTGACCATGCTCATGGCGGTGCTCGTGCTGGTCTTCACGGTCATGCTGGGCTTTCACTGCTCCGGTGGAGCGGACGGACCGAGCGTAGCGTACGTAGTGGTGTTCTCCGTGGCCATCCTACTCACGCTCATCCTCATAGTGGTGTGCAATAGGAACGGCTTCCATCAGGACCACATGTGGGTTGTGTGCTACCTGGTGATTCTGGTGGTGCTGGTGATACAGGTGATCGGAGTCCTGTTGGTGCAGCCTAGAAGTGCCTCGGACGGGATCTGGTGGACGGTGTTCTTCATCCATGTCATTTACACGCTGCTGCCCGTCAGGATGCGCGCGGCGGTCATCACAGGAGTTATACTGTCCGCCATCCACGTGGCCATTTCTTGGATGCTAAACGGAATGGACAGCTTCCTCTGGAAACAGGTACGTGGAATTTTCTGCTTTATCTTTGAAAGCGGAATTTTACGCATTAATTGTGCGTAAAAACGCAGCAAAAAGCAGTTTCCTAAGTGTTCTGCAGAGTTTTATTCCGCCTGATTTACCCCACTTGTTTGCAGTTTGAAAATGTTCAAACTGAGTGAAAATTAACACCATCACAACGAACCAGCTACTATGTGTGGTGTTATTTATTTTCCCTATAGGGGGAACGATCTTTGTACCAGGGTGTGCGTCTGAAAAGCGCAGGGAAAAATTAAGATCGTTTATTTGAAAAAGAGTTAAGTTAGGGCAAATGGCCACATGTGATCTCTGCCAGACTTCATATTTTTTTCCAGCCTCAACATAAAAAACTAGAAAGTAGGAAACTGGCAAAAAGTATTTACGTTAAAAAACAAGACAAATGTTTTTCAGTAACACAAGAGTTTAAACCAACGGGTGTGTGTGATTTTATTTAAATTCAGATAAGTTTATGAACATTTACTATCTGTTTATAAATATCTCTGAACAACCTCAGCTTAGAGAAACAGTTTAGTTCTGCCCAGGCAGACAAGCTAGTTGGTTAATAACAGGGTCAGTCATCCTCGTCATCTTCCTCCGCTTATCCGGGTCCGGGTCGCGGGAGCAGCATCCCAACCAGGGAGCTCCAGACCGTCCTCTCCCCGGCCTTCTCCACCAGCTCCTCCGGCAGGACCCCAAGGCATTCCCGGATCAGATTGGAGATGTAACCTCTCCAACGTGTCCTGGGTTGACCCGGGGGCCTCCTGCTGGCAGGACATGCCTGAAACACCTCCCCAGGGAGGTGTCCAGGAGGCATCCTGACCAGATGCCCAAACCACCTCAACTGGCTCCTTTCGATCCGGAGGAGCAGCGGTTCTACTCCAAGTCCCTCCCGAATGTCCGAGCTCCTCACCCTATCTCTAAGGCTTAGCCCGGCCACCCTATGGGGTCAGTCATAAAATTGATTTCTGGGGTTAAAACAGCTCAAATATAATTTACTATTCTAAAGGATAGCTCATCAATTTCACATCACATACCGTCATAGACATGAATACGTAGACGCCCCACTGGGCGCTAGAGGGCATGATGATGATCGACTTTGTTGTTGTTTCATCTGACCTGCGGCCGCATGTCTTGGACACTCGGGTGAAGAGAGGGGTGGAGCTGTCAACTGAACACTACCTGGTGGTGACTTGGCTCAGATGGTGGGGGAGGATGCTGGTCAGACCAGGTAGGCCCAAACATATCGCGAGGGTCTGCTGGGAATGTCTGGCAGAGTCTTCTGTCAGAAGGAGCTTCAATTCCCACCTCCGACAGAACTTCCAAAATGTTCCAGGGGAGGCGGGGGACACTGAGTCTGAATGGACCCTGTTCTGTGCCTCCATTGTTGAGGCGGCCGACTGGAGCTGTGGTCACAGGATCGTCGGTGCCTGTCGTGGTGGCAACCCACTGGTGGACACCAGCGGTTAGGGATGCTGTCAAGCTGAAGAAAGAGTCCTATCAGGTCTTTTGGCCTGTGGGACTCCAGAGGCAGCTGATGGGTCCAAGTGGAATGCAGCTCTGGTGGTCGCCAAGGCAAAAACCCGGGCATGGGAGGAGTTTGGTGAGACCATGGAGCAAGACTTCGGTACGGCTTCGAGGAGATTCTGGTCCACCATCCGGCACCTCAGGGGAGTAAAGCAATGCGCTACCAACACTATCTATAGTGGAGACGGTGTGCTGCTGACCTCTCCTCAGGACGTTGTGGATCGGTGGGCAGAATACTTTGAAGACCTCCTCAATCCCACCGACATTGGCATTGGACCATGCCCTACTGTGACTGTTTGCTCATCGACTCGGACTTGGCTGAATTATTGAATATTTTAAATTCTCCAAGTTGAGGCTGTTCAATGAGCTGTTTATAATAGATCAGATATTAATGATAACCCCTAAATGCTGTCATCCTTAGGGGGAAAATAAGGGAGCAGCAGTGCATCAGAGCACTGCCGCTCAAGTAATCGTCCATTTAGCTTCACAAAATAAAAGTGTTGTTCATTTTGAACCTGAAGGTGATCTAACCTGGAAAGCTGTTCTTTTTTTATCACCAACAAGAGGAGATTAAAACACATACCACAAATCTACAAGGAGAAATAAAACATAAAAATTATTTTTCATTTTTCATTTCAATGGTCACCCACCATCATGTCCCTAATTTGGTAAATAGCTTATTGGTTTTATTCGTTGTTACCTTCTGACAAGTTAGAGATGGAGAGTTCATCCTCTCATGTGTGAAGTGTGGTTGCTATGGAGACAGAGGTGCTGGCAACAGGATGTTTAGCTCAGTTCAAATGAGTCCAACTGCCAGATTTCACCCTGCGTAACCAAGATTAAGATGATCAGAATTATTCTGATGACAGGTGCAGGGCTGCAATCTGAGAGCCTTTTCAGAGGAACCAATTTCCCTTTTTTTAAATTAAAATGTTTAATAATATTTAATTTCTGATTTTATTAGAGATGAAAATTGTTCACACTGAATGTATTTTCTTAACACAAAATAAAAAAGCGATGCAGTTGGATTGTTTATTGTTTCATTCCTGTAACAAACAATCTCTAATCATAATTTTTCCTATTACAGCAGAATCCAGAGCTAAAATAAATTCCCTCTGATTGGATCTACTCGGGCTTGATCTTTAATTTGTAATAATAATAACTGCATTCCCAGTTCAGTGCCTTGCTCTGACTTGCGGGAATGACTGAGTGATATTTTTACTCTAGGATATTATTATCGTAACTCTTTTCTGTCTGATCCAAACTCAACACTGTCCCTCCTCTTCTCCAGCAGCAGATTAGATGAAGAGCTGTTGATAAAAGAGAAAAACACACAGATATGCTGCTGATTAAATTCCTGATACAAAGCATTTTGTGCGTAGGAAAGTCTGATTATGGGAGTGTGTTTGACTTCAGCTGGACTGGTAATGAGCTCCGTTTAGATACTTTTGGAGGTTATTTTTTATTGTGCTGCTGAGCCTCCGCGTCTCTCATAACCAAAAGCCTCTGGTGGTGTTTTTACAAAGCTGACATTGTATTTAAAGCATTTTTTCAAGGCTGATGGATTCAGTTTGTAATGATGGTGCTTGTACAGATTAGTGAAATTTTCCACAATTATTTAAAGGTACACTTAATGAAAAGGTCCACTGGGTTCTACAGCTCAGTGTTATTAACCTCAGTCAGATTTCTGTTGTGTGTTTGTGTGTTTTTAATTGGCCGGTTATTTTACCTACCCGGGGTTTTGCTGTTGACCCAGTTTTGTTGTTTTTATAAGGCCCAGTAGAACCCATAAACATGCTTTAATGGCACAGCTCTCACTTTTATAAAGGTGCCAGAATAAAAACCAGGATGGTTATAGATTATTAGTGTTTTGGGTCTGAGAACCTCTCTGAGGGATGCAAAGGAATCTCCTAATGCAGCAATCCATAGTCCAAGACTGAGCAGCTACCGTGCAGAAGGTGCTGTGTTTTAGAAAAAAACCATTCAAAGGCTGATAAATGCATGAAAGTTTTCAGTTTTGATTTAAAGGGGAACTAGGCAGCTTTGGCTTGCTTTCAACACCCGCTAGTGTCCGTTTGCAGAACTGAAACCAAAATCTATCTTGTCGCTGTGCATTTGTCTTTTTAACACCTTAATCTATCATCTGATATGCCCCCAGCCTTCCTTAGTGTCTACAGGAGTGATTTGTCACTAGATTAAACAAATCAGCTGTGTTCATGATCTAAAACAGGCAGGAAATGTGCTGGAAGCAGACTGCAGATCGGACTGGCAACTGTAAAGCTGCAAGTGGAATATTCTGGCCACGGGGCGTTAGGAGCTGGGTGGCATTTCATTAACCCTGTAAAGGGTTATTTTAGCACATAGTGGCTCATGAAAATGATTAAAAAATACAGAAAAGTGGTGAAGCATCCCTTTAAAAGTTACTAGAGTTTGGGCTCATGTGAGGTCACGAGGAAGCTGATTCCATCTGCGTGCAGCATTGTCGCTAAAAGCAGCTTCACCCTGCTTGGTTCTGACCATAGACGTGTCTATGGTCAGAACCAAAGTTCTACAGGCTGACTTCTTGCTAAAGGTCTCAGAGCCCTACTGGGTGTGTATACCAGAAGGAGATCCAACAAGTATTTTGGCCCCATGCCATTGAGTGATTTATAGACTAGCAGTAGGACTTAGAAATTGATTCTGTAGTTTAAAGAGACATTGTGTAGTTTTTACTGTTAAGCTCTGTAAATATCTATTGAAATGTTGTTGAAAATTAATTAAATGATGCCCAGATGTTCAAAAATATCGGCGGCTTTGTAACATATGACCGTAAAATTCAGATGTAAAATACATGGGAGCGGGTGTAGGTCTCGAAAAGGAGTCTGGTGTTCTTGTTATTTTGCTGGAGGTTTCGCTCCCAGGGATTTTTGACCCTAATGGCCATCGGTTGGTAAGGTCTTACTTGAACACAAAAATACTGCTTGTTTGCAATTATTTAGGTGTGTACTGCCCCTATAGCCAGGGAAAATACACATAATTTCTTTAACGGTAATCAGTGCAGAAATCTAAGAACAGGAGTGATGTGCTCGACTTTCTTGGTTCTTGTTAGGACTAGCAGCAGCATTCTGATTTAGCTGCAGTTGCTTCGCAGCTTTTTTGGGAAGACCAGACCAAAGACCATTGCAA
The DNA here is from genome assembly GCF_043380555.1 of Nothobranchius furzeri. Classification (NCBI taxonomy): domain Eukaryota; kingdom Metazoa; phylum Chordata; class Actinopteri; order Cyprinodontiformes; family Nothobranchiidae; genus Nothobranchius; species Nothobranchius furzeri. The sequence continues at coordinate 31,981,696 of NC_091754.1, read as the reverse complement.
TAGTCCAGCCTGCTGAAGATGAAGGGTTGATGATCAAATTGAGAACAAACTGAGATATATTTAAGACACGTTTTCACTAAATTGCAACCACATAAATCTTAAATAGCTTTTTACATTTTTTTTACAACTTTTCAGATTTGTCCAGATTATATTATGATTCTAGATGTTTTCAACTGTTTATGAGATTAGGCTCCTACAATTCCATCTAACCATGTTCTGAACACACAACAGTTGTCTTTCCTGAATCATCAATATGTTTGTGACAAAACGTCCCCACACACCAGTCTTTCCGCTGTCAGCAGGACGTAGTGCTGAACAACATTCCTTGGACTAAAACCCTTTCTGTTTAAACTCTTATTGGTTTAATTATCCATGTAGGAGTCTGCCACAGTCAATTTATTATTTTTCCTGTGGTTGTCAATTTAAATGTTGTCTGACAATGCTGATGCTGAATGGAAGCCAGCCCTCGTTGTCTCGTGTTAAATGTTAAAGAATTTAGGAGAACTGAAAGAAGAAAAAAACATACTTAAATCAGCTGTTAACAGAAGAGAACCAATCAAATGCACACATCAGTCAGGATGCTAACGACTTGTGTGAGCAAAGAGCTCAGATGATATCATCTCTGCTCGATTATTAGACCTATTGGAGTCCAGTCGCCACACTACTGGTTCAGTTCAATTCAATTCAATTCAATTCTATTTTATTTATACAGCGCCAAATCACGACAAGAGTCATCTCAAGGCACTTCACATAAACATTCCAATTCAGGTCAGTTCATTAAGCCAATCAGAAAAAATGTTTCCTATATAAGGAACCCAGCAAATTGCATTACAGCAATCCTCATACTAAGCAAGCATATAGCGACAGTGGAGAGGAAAACTCCCTTTTAACAGGAAGAAACCTCCAGAGTTTCCTGGCTCAGTATAAGCAGCCATCCACCACGACTCACTGGAGATCGAGAAGACAGAGCACACACACACACACACACACACACACACACACACACACACACACACACACACACACACACACACACACACACACACACACACACACACACACACACACACACACACACACACACACACACACACCAAGCAATGTGTCTATGGTTACATTGTGATTTCTTACTAAATATTATATTTGGCAAGAGACACACTTTATTGTATTTATCCTAGTGAATATATAATTAAACGGGTAAACTAGCAGTAGCACATCCAACGTCAAGGAAGCAAAAAAATATTATCAGGAGAGGGAGAATGTTTAAGTGGTTAGCAGCAGTGTGCTAGACGATGGCCCCCTCCATGAGGCCACCACAGCTCAGCAGAACATCATTGTAGCTTCTTCTGGGGAGAAAAACACTTGTCCTGGTCAAAGATAACACCAAGGTTCCTTACTTTGTTCTCGGAGATTAATGTAATACCATTCAGGTCAGATGATTGGCTAAGCTATTTCCTTTTCTGGATTTCTGGTCCAAAGATGAAACTTCCGTCTTGTCTTGATTTAAAAGCAAGAGGTTTAGTCATCCAATTTTTTATGTCCCCAAGACTAGCCTGTAATCTACCTAACCGATTAGGTTAATCAGGGTTAATGGATAAATATAACAGAGTATCGTCAGCATAACAGTGAAAGTTTATCCCATGCTGTCTAATGATTTTACCAATTGGGAGCATATATATAGTAAAAAGAATTGGTCTAAGCACTGAACCCTGTGGTACTCCACAGGAGTATGAAGAAGATTTGTCATGTACATTTACAAAATGAAATCTATCAGACAGGTAGGATTTAAAACCAGCCTAGCGCTGTTCCTTTGATCCCTACAACATGTTCAAGTCTTTCTACAACAACATTGTGATCAACTGTGTCAAAAGCAGCACTGAGATCTAACACGACTAGAACAGACACAAGATTCTTATCTGAGGCCATGAGAATATCATTTGTAACTCTCACTAATCCAGTTTCAGTGCTGTGATACTCTCTAAAACCAGACTGAAATTCCTCAAACAGATCATTAGTTTTTAAATGCTCACATACTTGGTTGGCCACTATTTTCTCCAGGACTTTGGATAAAAATGGAAGGTTAGATATTGGTCTACAATTCATTGGGTCATCTGGATCCAGAGAAGGCTTCTTAAAGGGGCATTATGGAAGTTTGACAGCCAAAACATGTATAGAAATAATACATTTCTTCTTCATACGTTCTCCTGCAATGCCCTGGTCCTGTAGAATGAGCCCAGGCAATTTTACTGTGATTGCCTGTTTTTCTGTAAAATCACAGTAAAAGAGAGCTGCTCGGGTCGAGCAGGCTGCTTCATGCGCATTCACGCTCAGGCATAGCCCGTAGCATTTCCTATCCGTAGCTTTAGCAGCAGAGAGAGAGGCAGTGCCACTTTGTCGCTGTTCCTAACGCCTAGTGACAAAGCTAGCTACATTTCTGAGGACACTTAGCTACTTTCTGTAGAACTTCTAGATATTTGCTGCAAATTAGCTACAAAATAGCCATTTTCGCTCCGAACCGTTCTTTGAACGTTGTTTCAGCTGTCATCAAGGATATAAAAGTTACAGATACAAAAGACGTCACTGGTGCTTTAACTCACCTAGTAAGACGTCGGACTCTCGTGCAGAAGACCTGGGTTCGGTTCTAGATGTGAACATAGCTTATTTAGAGTTTCTTTTTTACATTAATGGTTGTTTTTGTTTACAGTAAGATGCCCAAATTTTTATTTGAGAGTCGCTGAACGGCATTGAATTCACAGATAAAAAAAGATGTGGGTTCAACTTTCATTTTGGAACAATTTTTCAAGCAAGGGAAGGGATTGATCTGAGCATGCAGGAGGACTGACCCATCTTAAACCTTTGTCGGCTGTGCTGAAGAGAAAAGTACAGAACCAAATTATTTATTTAATTAATTAGCTGCGCGTTCTCCTGTCCTCTGTCCCCCCCCCCCCCCCCACCCCCCACACACACACACCCACACACAGAGACAAGGGACTGTCTCAGCTGTTATTTTCGTTAAGGAGTGTGCACGCACAACATGCGCGCCTCGTGCACGAGCCTACTATTGAAGCTGCTGTTACACTTTTGGCCTGAGGGTCAATCGCGAGCATAAAAATTCAAAACTCAGTAAAGTCCCTTTAAGTGAAGGTTTGATTACAGCAACCTTAAAATCCCGTGGTACATATCCATTTACTAAGGATAGATTGATTATATCTAGAATGGGGGGCAGTAACACAAGGATCATAAACACCGAACAACAGAAATACAAAAGATGGATAAAAGAAGCTATTGAGATAAGGAGACGTGGATGTGGGACCATGAACAGGGACGACAGAGTTTACTCGTTGGATCGCACATGGGACTGCATCATCGGAGAGGGGAGAGCGGGCAGCAGAGGGCGACAACGTCCTCTGCTGCCCGCGGATAAACGAAGTAAGTGACGCCACCATCGGCGTCAGCCTGATGATGTTTGCAGCCACAAACGAAACATAGCAGGTAATTAAACATTTTCTGTGTTTTAAAAAGAACTGAAAGATGGAATTTGAAACTAAACACAGCAAGAACACACCAAATATGTGGAAAGATCATTATTTCCTCACACTCTATGCTGTCAGACTGGTCGGCTGGATTCGGTAGTTGAGCTTGTAGAGTGTGGTTTCACAGACGCGGAAGTGATAGCGTCGGTGAAACGCCGGCTCACGATTTAATCCAGGAATCCCCGAGCGTTCGAGCGTCAATGAAGTGACACGGAAATGCTGGGTTTTCCAGAAGTAAGTAAGAACACTTACTGTGAGCGGATAGTTCGTAAGATGGATGGGTTGATTGGAAACTCTGATCATGGATCTGAAGAAACGATGACTGAGTGGTGAGCTGGGGAGGCGACTTCCGTATATAGTCGTGGTTAGTGACGTAGGTGTGACGTGGAGGGAATCCCCGCGAGGGGCATGCTGGGAGATGTGGTCCATGGTGGAGATCGGCTTGCTGGGAGAGGCTGGCTTGGGTACTTGGCTTCTGACAGGACCCCCCCGTCCAGGGACGGCTCCTGAAGTCCCAGGGCGGCCCCGGCGGTCCCAGAAGTCAGAGATAAGGGTAGGGTCCAGGATGGAGCGGACCGGTTCCCAGGAGTGTTCCTCGGGGCCGTAGTCCGCCCAGTCCACGAGGTATTGCCATCCCCGACCTCTGCGATGGGCGTCCAGGACGTGTCGGATGGTGTAGATGGGCTCACCGTCGAGGAAGCGGGCAGGCGGAGGTGCCGGAGCCAGAGGCGGAAGCAGGGAGGAATCCACATAGGGCTTGAGCCGGGAGGTGTGAAAGGTGGGATGAATGCGGAGACTCGCCGGCAACCGCAGCCGGTACGAGACTGGGTTGATGACCTTCTGTACGGTGTAAGGCCCGAGGAACCGGGGAGCGAGCTTCTTGGATCCGGCACGAAAGCGGAGGTCCGCGGTGGACACCCAGAGCTTATCCCCAGGGACATAGGAGACACCAGGACGGTGTCGGCGGAGATAATGGTGAGTGTAACGGGCGTTAGCTCGGGTGATGGAAGCTCGTGCTTTGATCCAGGCATTCTTGCAGCGCCTCACTAGGGATTGCGCGATAGGTACAGCAACTTCGGGCTCCTGGTGGGCGAAGTCCGGGGGCTGGTAGCCTTAGCAGACCTCGAAAGGGGACATATGAGTGGTTGAGGAGGTGTGAAGATTGTGGGACAACTCTGCCCAGAGGAGGTATTTAGGCCATTGCGAGGGTTGGGCTGAGACAAAGCACCGGAGGTACCGACCCAGCTGTTGGTTAACCTGCTCCATCTGACCAATGGTCTGCGGGTGATAGCCTGAGGATAAGCTGACCGATGCACCCATTAGGTGGCAAAAGGCTTTCCAGAATCGGGCCGTAAACTGGGGACCCCGGTCGGAGACCACATTGACAGGGAAGCCGTGGAGGCGCACCACGTTCTCCAGGAATAATTCCGCCTAGGACACCACCTAGACAACCAGCTGTTGAAGGACAGCATGTGGCTAAACATGTCACTGGTCCGATCAGGCAGGGGGCCAGAGAAAATTACGGAGTCCGACATCGTTTTGGCAAACTTACACCCCGAAGCAACATTAATTTTAGTGACCTCCGCTTGGCGTAGCCGGGTGTCGTTACCTCCAGCGTGAATAACAATCTTACTGTATTTACGCTTATCCTTAGCCAGCAGTTTCAGGTAAGATTTAATGTTGCCCGCTCTGGCCCCAGGTAAACATTTAACTATGGTTGCTGGAGTCTCTAATGCCACGTTTCTGACTATGGCACTGCCAATGATCAGAGTCGGCTTGTCAGTGGGTGCGTCACTGAGCGGGGAAAATCTATTAGAAACGTGGACGGGTTGGTGGTGGCCCACGGGCTGGGTTCTATGCTTCCTGCGTACCGTCACCCAGCCGGCCTGAGGTCCCGGCTGCTCGGGTTCTGTTGGAGGATCGCTACGGGGTGGTTCTGAGCTAGTTAGCCCCGCGCTAGCTAAGTAGCTCTGGCTGTTTACGGGCTTTTCAACAGCGCGGAGCTGGGCCTCCAATTCCGACACCCTCGCCTCCAAAGCTACAGGAATGCTACATTTATGACACATACCATTATCACTAAAGGAGGCAGAGGAGAAACTAAACCTCTGACACAGAGAGCAAGAGATAGGAGACGGAGAAGCAGAGACAGAAGTAGCCATAACCGTGCTGAGGCTAAGCTAACTGGACGAGCAAACAGTTCAACACCAAATAAACTGTGTGCAAACTCAAATGGTTCCCTAAAAGCTAGGTGGAACAACAGAAAATGTGTGTTTTAGCGTGCTTATGTGCTACAATAACTCAGAGATATCCTAGTACAGAGAAATTAAATCAGTTTTAGCAAGCCACAAACACCAAACAGCTACACGTAGTGCAACACTGAAAACAGGAAACAGGAAACGCCTTACCGCCAAGGAGCGTCAGCCGACTGGTGTCCGTTCTTCTGCAGCTGAACTGAGGAATGGGGCTGAGCTTTAAAATCTCCTTCTCAGCCTGTAACTAAAGCAGTAATGTGAACACAGAAGTTGATGTTTAATGTAAAGATTTAACCTTTTTACCCATTTTTGAGTCTGTTTGGTTTGTATTGATGTGTAGATAACCTGTGGCCCGGCGTTTGTGTTTTTAAAGCCACTCTGCTGTTTGATGTTCTCATGTAGATGGATGGGAAAAAGCTGACATATTTGTTGTTCTCTCTTCACACTGCTGTTGTTTTTAGCATGTCTCTCGTGTTTATTTAAGATTGGCTTGTTTCTAAGTTAGACAGAGCTATTTCTGTAAGCTCCAAAGATATTTTTTTTATGATTTAATGAGGTCCATGGTGTTTTATATTAGGTTGTGTCATTGTTTTGTTTCAACATAGTCAGGGAATGGTGGTTCAGATCAGAAATATATAAACCAAAGAATTTATATAGTTCCTCTCAAGATAAAAATCAGGAGGTGCTTCAGATAAGAAGAGAAGATAAGAAAAGATGAGGCCATAAATATTTTTCTGTTAGCTAATTAAATATTTTCGGGCTTACAAAACCTTTACTGTCTGAAAACTTTGGAAATATTAGAAAACTTTTTACACAACTTGCACAAAATCCAGAACTTTCATTTTGAAGAACCTTGGTACTAAAACATCTAATTAACAGGATTTGGGGAGAAATTATGACAAGTCTCTAAATAAAGTAAAAATTTCCAGTGCAGATTGGAGACAACCCATAGCACTGATTTGATCTCATTTCAGAGAAAAAATAGAACAGGTTAGATGCACCTAATAAATAAAATTACTAACAAACTCAGGAATCTTTCTTTGCTTCACTGTTCTGGTGCTGAGAATATCACTAATGCGGATCAAAGGAGATCCACAGATGAATGCACCTCTTGTTTATTATTTGGAGACTACATTTACTGCAGCTGGCAGAGGCAGAGATTTTTTCTATTGATACACGGAATTTACAGAATCATTTTAAATTTTAATAGGGGAAGACTGCAGGAGGGAGCGGTAAAATACAGGGGGCCCCCAGCAAAAACAAGAAACTATGAGTCTGATGAAACCCGCTGGTTTTCCATCAGGCAGTCACGGGGCAGCTCCAACGACCCAGTGGCTGTGCTGGGTCAATGTTATCGAGCTCAATACGGCTCGGCCGTGAACGAGTCAAGGCGACGTCGTGCTCTGCTTAAGAAGAAGCATTATTTTCCCGCTTCAGAAGAAGCATCCAAAGTGTTTTTACGCTTTCTCCGAGACATGTCACGTCGCTAAGTTGTTAGCGCCACGCGATAACACATCAATAGTGCAGCGTAGCCTGCTGGAGGTTTTAAGGGTTCAAATGAAAACACCCGACCTCTCAAGCTGCTCACACTTGGATCTTAAGTTGTCGCTGTTGCGCTCACGCCGTAATACAGTATTAGATGTGGTTAAAGTCAGACATGAAAAAATAAATACATTTTACATGAATAAGTGATGCTTAGCCTGGTGGGGGGAGGAAACCCTGTCAAGATCGTCAACACTCGTTTATCTTAATGCTATTGAAACATGTAAACCAAAAAGCATTATATCCACTGCTACCTTTCTAATTTTAAACTCAGTAACTTATGCTGTAACTGCACGTTGCCCTGCCTGCTCCTCCTTGCTGCCGCCGGCTGTGATCACAAGCGACAACATAGTAGTTCCCGCTGCTTCTTCGGGAAACAGCGCAAAAAAAAAAAAAAAAAAAAAACTTGGGATCTTGTAGGCGTGGCGGTGGGATTTCAGCCGTGGCGGCCCACCACGGCTACACCTATGTAAGGGAAACCCTGCAGAACTCCTTCAAGCTTGTGTTGTTTGTGGGGGTAAAACATCAAAGTTGCAAAGAAAACGGAGTCAGTTGTAGAGTTGCGTTACTCTTTGCCAATCAGCAGCGAGATGTCAGAACATCAGGAACTCCTGTTTGTCATTTTCTGCTCCCCTCTCATAGATCGGCTTACAAGATATTCATTTATAATAGAGACCATTGCAAATATGTTGAGAAAATAAGTGAACTTGCTATTTAAAGGTTTAGCAGGATGAACCACTGTGACACATTTGAGAGTTCCTCTAATTCTGCAGAATTCTTGTCTCTATTGAGACTAGCTGTTACAGTGTCACTCTAGTCAGAACAACACTGTCTCTAAACTGAGGTTGTTCAAAAGGCTATCTACAACAGGTTCATAACCACAGTAACTTATTTCAAAAGACATATTATTTAAAGGGATACTTTTTTTAATTCTTTATTTTCATTTATTGACATTAAAATCAAAATACAAAACTAAATTTCTAAAAGCCAAAATGAAAAGGGGACAGAAAGAAGAAAAACTTATGTTATCTGCCCCTTTTAACTAAAATAACATTAATACAAATGAAACAACAGTATGATTCTTAATTAATTTGAACAATATAGTTTCTGGACTGTTTGGCCAACACAACCTCAACACATGAATTGAAAAAAAGAAGAGAAAACAAATTACACAGAAAGAAGAATAAAATTATATACAAATATTTACATACATATGTACACATATTCTTCAAACATACACTTGTTCCTCTTTTCCTTTCTTTTTCTTTCCCTTCTCCCCCCGCCCCCCCCACACGTTTATGTAACAACTATATAAGTTCATCATTTCATTTTTTATCTCTTTTTTGATAGTAAATATTGTTTTTGCATTCTTGATTTCAGTATTTAATTTATTCCACATTTTAACTCCATGTACGGACAGACAATGTTCCTTTATGAGTATCCTATGTCTAGGTATGTTAAATAATTCATGTCCTTTCAAATCATATTTGTTATGTCTTTTTGTAAATCTGTTGATTAAACCTGCAGGTGTGTACCCTTTGTTTGCAATATACATAAATTTTAAAATATTGTAGTCCACCAGATCATAGAATTTTAGTAATTTTATAAATAATGGGTTGAATGGATCTCTGTAGTTGCTCCTTGTGATTATTCTTACTGCTTTTTTCTGTAAGATGTAAATGGAATTTGTGTAAGTTTTATATGTTGTTCCCCAGATTTCAATGCAGTAGTTCAGGTACGGTATGATCAGTGAGTTATATAACAAATATGGGGAATTATTATCAAGTAACCATTTTGCTCTATGTAACAGTGCAATAGTTTTAGTTATTTTAGTTTTGACACTGTTCATATGTAGTTTCCAAGACATTTTTTCATCAGTGATGACTCCCAGATACTTGACTTCTTTAACTCTTTTAATATTAATCTAATCTATATTTAATAAAATGTCATCATTTGAATATGTGTTACTAAATATCCTAAAACATGATTTATCACTGCTTAATGATAGTTTGTTCCCATCAAACCATAGTTTAATTTTTTTTCATCTCTTTGTATCACTTCTATCATCTGCTCAACATTATCTCCTGAATAATAAGTTGTGTCATCTGCAAGTAAGGTGCATTTTAATATATTGGATATCTCAACAATATCATTTATATAAATGATAAATAGTTTAGGGCCCAATACTGACCTTTGCGGTACACCACAAGTAATGTTATTTATATTTGATTTTGTGTTGTTTATTTGAACATATTGCTGCCTATCAGTTAGATAACTTATTATCCATTTTAAGGCCATCCCTGTCATGCCATACTTACTAAGTTTTTAATAAGAATTGTATGATCCACTGTATCGAATGCTTTTTTTAAATCAATAAAGATACTTATGAGATGAGGTTTTTTTTTTGTTTTTTGTCAATGGCTTCCGATATTTCTTCTGTTAATTCCATTAATGCCATGGATGTTGAATGATTTGTTATGAAACCATACTGACTGTAATTTAATACCTCTTCTTTGATCAGGAATCGGTCCAACCTAGCAATATATAGTTTTTCTAGTATTTTTGAGAAGTGTGACAATAAAGATATTGGTCTATAGTTGGAAAATATATGTTTGTCTCCACTTTTATGAAGTGGTATGACTTTTGCAATTTTCATCCTGATTCTTTGCAACTTTTTCATATTTTCATCATTTTCGTGTGCCAGTATGTGCTAAAATTACCCTTTATAAGGTTAATGAAATGTCACTCAGACCCCCACCGCCCTCTGTGACCAGAATACCACATTTGCAACTTCAGAGTGCCGGTCCGGTCTGTTGGACTTAGAAAAAAATTGAGCTGACATACCTGGTGCTGCAGTCGGGTCCCAGCATGTTTCCTGCATGTGTTAGATCATGAACACAGCTGGTTTGTTTGATTTAGTGATAAATAACTCCTGTAGAACCTAATGAAGGCTGGGAGATGTTTCAGCTGTAAGATTAAGTTTTTTTAAATTAATTTATTTATATTTTTCCCCGTTTCTTGACTGGCTGTGAAGTAAACAGAATTAATGTCTAAATGCTGGTGACAAGCCTTACAGATTTACTCTCAGGTAGAGCATCAAAGATTCTGCTTTAATGTCACGCCTGATACTTAAAACTTTATTGTTATTCTTTTTTAAATGCTTGTAATTCCGACCAGACACAGAGACAAAGGTGAAAGAGAAAGGAAGAAACGAGGGGTGTGGGGCTTGGGGGGAAGAAAAGGGACACACAACAATACAACAGGAGCAAGCTATCATTGCTTAAACCTGATGAGGAAATATAAAATCAACATTGTTTAACTGAACAATCACACAATAATAAATCACAGTGCATTTAGTGCCAACCACAGCCTTAAGACATGTGTTGAACATACCCAAGTCCATACTTATGAGAGCACCATGTGAGCACCTGTGTGCATACCTGCGCTTGTTTATGTAAGGTTTCTCAATAGAGCTCCAGACCCCACGTGACTCTCAGTTATTGGACGCCATTTTGGCATGCAAAAAAGGTAAACAAACACGGATGTAACCATGAACATGAACGGGATCCGCTTGGATTTTACTTCGTCGGAGTTTACTTCACACTTTAAAACAGAAGAAATTGTTTTATATAGTCAGAAATTAAATAGACTAAACATCTCCGACCCTTACCGTGCCCCTGGGATACTTTTTTAAAACATCAGAAGCTGTCGGAGCGGACTTCTTATCGGCACAACACCGGACCTGACCGGGGAACCCCTTGGGATTCCCCCAGCCGGAGGAGCTGGGGAGAGGTCTGGGACTCTCGACTCTACTGCCCGCTCCGACGCCAGAAGCTGTGGGAGCGGACTTCTTACCGGCACAACACCGGACCTGACCGGGGAACCCCTTGGGATTTACCCGGAGGAGCTGGCTCCGGCGGCTGGGGAGAGGGAAGTCAAGCTACTGCCCCCGCAACCCGACTCCGGATACGCGGATGAAAATGGATGGATGGACGGACAAATAACAGATTTACACGTAAGTAGTCTCGGTGAGACAGATAATAGCAATCCAAAGTGCTTTTTATGTGTGATCTGACAATTGATCAACCATTGCTTAAAAATTAAATACAGCTTAGCCGGTTAATTGCTGTCATCATAAAACACGTAAACGGCAGCACGCAGAACAACTCACGAGGTACCGTTTTACGTGATGTTTACTTGTTGCTATGAGTAATAAGACAGAAAAAGCCACGCCAAAATAAGTTTAGGAAGCCCACTAAGAATCATAATAAAAGCATTTAAAATAAATACCATACACAGTTGAGGAAACGTTGGTTTAAGTACCTGATATGAAGTGGTCGCTGCATAAGCGAAAACCTTTACTCTCGGGGTCCCACAGTTTCATTTTCGCCCGGTCACTAGCGCGTTTTATTATAATGATCCAACGTTTGCGGCGCTCCGGATCTTGTGTAATCCTGTAGATGACTCATTCCTTATGTCGTCCGCGTCTGTTCTGCCTCCTGGGGCACAACAGGAATCTACCATATTTCCCGTTTGATTGAGTTTTCTGACAATAACAAATAGTCCAGCTGCCGGCTTCTGCATGCCAATATGGCGCCGTTTCGATTTGAACTGTTGCATGCCGGGAGAAGTGACGTCAACTCCCGGAGCTCTATAGGAGCGTCCAATAGAGAGTGTGAGGGGCCACAGATCTGCTCCCAAAGATGCGTAGGAGATGGAAGGAGCTCCAAGCCCCAGAGATCCAGGAGCGGCCCCAGAGTGCAGGGACCCCAGGGAGACTGCGACCAGAAAAGCCCCTGACCCCTCGAGAGGCACAGAGGATCGCCCCGGGGGGTCCACAACCAGCTGCCGGCAGAGTCCCGGGAGATATCAGCGGCAAGCCCACAGGCCCGCCTGCAGCCTCCCACCCCCAAGCCGGCCGAGCTTGGGGGTGGGAGGTTAAGGTGTTAAAATGACGAGCGCACATTGAGGAGATTCGTTTTGCTTTTTGTTCTACTAAACGGACACCTGGGGGTGCTAAAAGCAAGCCTATACTGCCTAGTCTCCCATTAATGTAGATTTGTGGTGGATACAGAATTACCCTGATGGTGAGTTGGTGGCTACGTCACCCACCTCTCATGGTTGTGTGGTTACAGTGGCAGGTGTCCAACACCTCAGAGAAATGAAACGTAACTCAGCTTTCTTCTAACACAATGTGCTTTTTAAATCAAATTTTATGGTGTGGTTTCAGCTTTAGGTTCCAAAACATGGAATAATCACATCAATTTATTCTCAGTTATCCTTTAGCCTTTTCCTTGTGATTCTTGAAATAAGTTATCTGAGTGGCCTCTTAAATTGTTTCATGATATATTTTTTAATTAATTCTTATTATTTGTGGGACTTTTAACATTTATTCCCTACTGTTCTTTCCCCAAATTGCAGAGAAGGGCATTTAGTGGACCAGTCCCAGTTGGTTGGATTCCAGTGGTAAACGGGGCCTTCTGGCTGCCCTAATTTTATTGCTTGTCACATAATGTGTGGAAATTCAGAACAGATGTCCACATCATCTCTCCTTCATTCATTTGCCTTCACAGACCACTGCTGGCTCTGACCTGTTTGTGGCAGACATGCCTTTAATCTAATCATGAGTCTGTGGTGAAACTTTCCCCTCAGCCATGAGGTAGAGGTGGTCTTCAGAGAAAACCATCAAAATCAGAACCTAAACATGAGGTTTCACATTCTGATGTTCCCTGCCAGGACCCTGCCCCACAGTGGCTGCTTTTAAATATACTGTTCGTGGTACAGGAAGCTCCTGATATGGATATGGTATGAGTACCTTCTGTGGACCAATGCTGATGCAGCCTGGTGTAAATTCATAAAACTCTGCTCTGTGTTACCGTGTCCTAGCAGCAGATTGTTTCCCAAACACCAAAGTGACTTTTGTCAGTGCTTCCCTGACAGCACCTGCACATTTCCAGGCTGCTTGTGAACCGAGGCTTCTGTCTTGTTATTGTGAAATATCCATGATCTGATCATCGTATTCAAATAGACAGATTTTTAAATATGTCTTTGTCCTTCTTTATATACTTAATAACACACATACAATAAATTAGTAACACATATTAAAAGTACAGTTGGTGCAATCGTGCAGTGACGCATTATTTGAGAGTTAAATCTAAAAGCGATGCATAGTTTCCACTTGTGCCCTGATGTGTTTTTATTGTGGTGAACTAAGCAACACTGAGGCTTCTACTGGAGCATCGTTGCTTCACTCAGCTCAGTCCAGAATTCATTAGCTGTAATTAGTTTGCTACACACAAATTAAGACTCATAAAACATATCTTCTGCAGTAAATAATGTGTTAGATCATTTCTAACCCGCAGTTGTTCTTCTCTGGGTTCGTATTTTTATTCAAGCAGTAGATCACTGTTTCTAGCTTATGTAAAAGAAGAAGACGGCAATCTTTTCTATAGCGCCTCTCTAGATAAAAATCACAAGGGGCTTCACAAAAACAAACCAAAAATTTTTTTATAAAAAAAATAAGATTTAAAAAAATGATTAAAAATATGTTTAAAAGGAGAAAGGAACAAAAAATGTAGAGGGAGAGAAGGAAAGAGGGAAATCAGTGGATCCTGAGGAAGGTGGAATAGGTGGGGAGAGCAGAATAAAGAGAGTGGTGAAGAAGGTCATACAAAAGCCAGCTTGAACAAGTGAGTCTTCAGCTGCTTTTTAAAGGAGACCACTGAGTCCACTGATCTCAGTCTCAGGGGGAGAGAGTTCCAGAGTCTGGGGGCCACAGCAGCAAATGATCTGTCACCTTTAGTCTTTGTACAGGTACTGGTACTGGTCCAATATTAGCTGTTTGTGTGCAGATGTATTTTTTTTTTATCTTGGTGGTGGCTTGTTTACCTGATCTGTTGTTTTGTCCACTTTTATGCCTGTTCTTGTTGGTACCAGTACTCACCTGTTGTTGTTGGTGCCAGTACTCACCTGTTGTTGGTACCAGTACTTACCTGCTGTTGTTGGTACCAGTACTTACCTGCTGTTGTTGGTACCAGTACTTACCTGCTGTTGTTGGTACCAGTACTTACCTGTTATTGTTGGTACCAGTACTCACCTGTTGATGTTGGTACCAGTACTTACCTGCTGTTGTTGGTACCAGTACTCACCTGTTGTTGGTACCAGTACTCACCTGTTGATGTTGGTACCAGTACTCACCTGTTGTTGTTGGTGCCAGTACTCACCTGTTGTTGGTACCAGTACTTACCTGCTGTTGTTGGTACCAGTACTTACCTGCTGTTGTTGGTACCAGTACTTACCTGTTATTGTTGGTACCAGTACTCACCTGTTGATGTTGGTACCAGTACTTACCTGCTGTTGTTGGTACCAGTACTCACCTGTTGTTGGTACCAGTACTCACCTGTTGATGTTGGTACCAGTACTTACCTGTTATTGTTGGTACCAGTACTCACCTGTTGTCGGTACCAGTACTCACCTGTTGTTGTTGGTACCAGTACTCACCTGTTGTCGGTACCAGTACTCACCTGTTATTGCTGGTACCAGTACTCACCTGTTGTTGTTGGTACCAGTACTTACCTGTTATTGTTGGTACCAGTACTCACCTGTTGTCGGTACCAGTACTTACCTGTTGTTGTTGGTACCAGTACTTACCTGTTATTGTTGGTACCAGTACTCACCTGTTGTCTGTACCAGTACTTACCTGTTATTGTTGGTACCAGTACTCACCTGTTGTCGGTACCAGTACTCACCTGTTATTGTTGGTACCAGTACTCACCTGTTGTTGTTGGTACCAGTACTTACCTGTTATTGTTGGTACCAGTACTCACCTGTTGTCGGTACCAGTACTCACCTGTTGTTGTTGGTACCAGTACTTACCTGTTATTGTTGGTACCAGTACTCACCTGTTGTCTGTACCAGTACTTACCTGTTATTGTTGGTACCAGTACTCACCTGTTGTCGGTACCAGTACTCACCTGTTATTGTTGGTACCAGTACACACCTGTTGTTGTTGGTACCAGCACTCACTTGTTGTTGGTACCTGTACTCACCTGTTATTGTTGGTACCAGCACTCACCTGTTGTTGTTGGTACAAGTACTTACCTGCTGTTGTTGGTACCAGTACTCACCTGTTGTTGGTACCAGTACTTACCTGTTGTAGTTGGTACCAGTACTCACCTGTTATTTTTGGTACCAGTACTTACCTGTTGTTGTTGGTACCAGTACTTACCTGTTGTTGTTGGTACCAGTACTCACCTGTTATTTTTGGTACTAGTACTTACCTGTTGTTGTTGGTACCAGTACTCACCTGTTATTTTTGGTACCAGTACTTACCTGCTGTTGGTACCAGTACTCACCTGTTGTTGTTGGTACCAGTACTCACCTGCTGTTGTTGGTACCCATACTTTCCCTGGGCAGCTGTGGCTACATCGTGGCTCATCCCCACCAGCGTGTGAATGGGTGAATGACAGATTGTGTTGTAAAGCACCTTGGGGGGCTCCAGGACTTTTCTCTTGGGAGGTGCTATATGAAATGTTGTTCCTTCTTCTTCTTCTTCTTCTTCTTCTTCTTCTTCTTCTTCTTGTTCTTGTTCTTGTTCTTCTTCTTCTTCTTTTCTCCTTTCAGGGTTCCCACGTGTCCTGGAAAACCTGGAAAACCTGGAAAATGATAGTCCAATTTTCCAGTCATAGAAAACACATGGAAAATGGGGGGAATTGCAAAATGTCCTGGAAATTTTTGAGTTGTCCTGGAAAATAATTTTCCATCCTTGTGGATAAACAAATGGATTAAACATTTTGGGCAATATTGGGCTGTAGCGCTTCTCCTTTAATTTCTGCATCTAGCTGGCACAGCGCCCCACATGACGCTTCCAACCAATCAGATTGCATAATCCCCTTCAGTTCCAGTTCCACTTCTGTTTTTCCAACTGTCTTTTTGGCTAGATTTACAGATTTTTCACCCCTAGATTTACTTCTCTAAAGAAGGGCCAAAAGTAGCGACTCGGTTCGCGAGTATTGCGTTATCGCAGTTTATAGAGCGAGAGGTTTTTCTCCTTCTCTCTGTTGAGTGACAAAGGAGCAGCGGAGAGCTTTTGTTTTTTTCATTCATGCGATGAGACGAGTGAACTTGAGGAGAGCTTTGGGATAGCAACGGAAAGCAGGTAGTCTACCGGACCCGCGCTCCACTCAGTAATTCATACTTGTTCTATCGTCAAACAGCAGAAACAAAAATATGTGAATGATAAAAATGTCATGAATTTTATTCTATCAAAATACTAAGTATGTGCTCAGAGGACAGAGCCTCAGCTGTTCATACTGTTTTTAGCTAGCGACACAGACCGCAGCCAGGTGGCAGTGAGAACTGGACTGGCATGGTCATTGAACAAAGTTGTTAACGTAATTAAATTGAATTCAACACGGCTAAATTAATAACTAGAATGATTTTAAGTGGTAAC
This sequence comes from Nothobranchius furzeri, assembly GCF_043380555.1. NCBI lineage: Eukaryota > Metazoa > Chordata > Actinopteri > Cyprinodontiformes > Nothobranchiidae > Nothobranchius > Nothobranchius furzeri. The sequence goes on along the minus strand of NC_091754.1, from coordinate 31,964,918 downwards.
TATATATTTATCATAGTAATGTTATGCACAGTCCAGACTAAAATGGTAGCGAACAACTACAAGTACTTATCTCTGAGGTAGAAAAAAATATTTTTCAGGTCCAATATGTCTGTGGTGTTAGCGGGAGATATTAGCCTAGTCATCTATCCTGAATCTTGTTTCTGGATGACTGGACTAACCTAAAATGACCAATACTGGAACAACAAAATGCAGTTTAACATCCAACTATGTGGAATAAGCAGTAAAGTGTAATGTGGTGTGTACAGTAAGTATAATACATAGAATATGAAAGATATGAAAGAGCTAAGGTTTGAAAAGTAGGCCTAATTTATTGTATAAACAGTAGCAATCTTTCAAAATATGTCTTTGTGCCCTTTATAGGCAGGAGTGAGTGATGTCAGGAAGACGGTGCCAATTCAAAACTTTTCAAAACTGGCTTTTTGCTAGCCCCAAGACTCTCTGCCTGTGTGTTGGGGTTTACCCCAGTGGACGAGAGGGTAGCTTCCCTGTGCCTTCGGGTCGGGGAACGGGTCCTGACTGTAGTTTGCGCTTATGGGCTAAATACCAGTTCAGAGTACCCACCCTTTTTGAAATCCCTGGGATGAGTGCTAGATAGTGCTCCATCAGGGGACTCCATTGTCCTGCTGGGGGACTTCAATGCTCACCTGGGCAATGACAGCATGACCTGGAGGGGTGTGATTGGGAGGGACGGCCCGCCTGATCTGAACTCAAGTGATGTTTCATTATTGGACTTCTGTGCAAGCCGCAGTTTGGCCATAACGAACACCATGTTCGAACATAAGGATGCCCATCGGTACACTTGGTACCAGGGCAGCCTAGGTCGCAAGTCGATGATAGACTTTGTAGTCTTATCATCTGACCTACGGCCGTATGTTTTGGATACCCGAGTGAAGAGAGGAGCGGAGCTGTCAACTGATCACCACCTGGTGGTGAGTTGGATCAGATGGCAGGGGAAGATGCTGCGTAGACCTGGCAGACCCAAACGCATAGTGAGGGTCTGCTGGGAACGCCTGGCAGAAGACCCTGTCAAGACGGTCTTCAACTCCCACCTCCGGCAGAGCTTTGACCGTGTCCCGAGAGCAGTGGGGGACATTGACTCCGAGCGGGCCTTCTTCCACTCTGCGATTGTTGAGGCGGCTGTTGCTAGCTGTGGTCGCAAGGTGGCCGGTGCCAGTTGTGGTGGTAACCCCCGTACCCGCTGGTGGACACCAGAGGTTCGGGGAGCCGTCAGGCTGAAGAAGGAGGCCTACAAGGCGTGGCTGGTCTGTGGGTCTCTGGAGGCAGCAGATAGGTACCGGATATCCAAGCGGGGTGCAGCAGTGGCAGTTGCCAAGGCAAAATCTTGGGCGTGGGAGGAGTTTGGTCAGGCCATGGAGAAAGACTATCGATCGGCTCCAAAGAGGTTCTGGCAAACTGTCCGACGCCTCAGGAGAGGAAGACAGCAACTCGCTCACACTGTTTACAGTGGGGATGGGGAGCTGCTGACATCAACTGGGGCTATGGTCGGACGGTGGAAGGAATACTTTGAGGAGCTCCTCAATCCCACCTACGCGCATTCCGAGGAGGAACCAGAGCCAGGAGACATGGGGATGGACTGTCCAATCTTGGGGGCAGAAGTTGCTGAGGTAGTCAAACAACTACACAGCGGCAGAGCCCCAGGGGTGGATGAGATTCATCCTGGGTATGTCAAGGCTATGGATGTTGTAGGACTGTCATGGTTGACATGTCTCTGCAACATTGCATGGTCATCGGGGGCAGTTCCTGTGGAGTGGCAGACTGGGGTGGTGGCCCCCATCTTTTAGAAGGGTGACCAGAGGGTGTGTTCCAACTATAGGGGGATCACACTCCTCAGCCTCCCTGGAAAAGTACTGGAGAGGAGGGTCCGATCGATAGTCGAATCTCAGATTGAGGAGGAGCAATGTGGTTTTCGTCCTGGCCGTGGAACTGTGGACCAGCTCTATACCCTTGCAAGGGTGATGGAGGGGCATGGGAGTTTGCCCAACCAATCCACATGTGTTTTGTGGATTTGGAGAAGGTTTATGACTGTGTCCCCAGGGGCACTTTGTGGGGGATGCTCCAGGAGTATGAGGTGGGTGGCTTTCTGTTAAGGACCATTCAGTCCCTTTACCAGAGGAGCGTGAGTTTGGTCCGCATAGCCGGTAGTAAGTTGGACCTGTTCCCGATGAGGGTTGGACTCCGCCAGGGCTGCCCTTTGTCACTGGTTCTGTTCATTACCTTTATGGACAGAATTTCTAGGCGCAGCCGTGGTGTGGAGTGTGTCGAGTTTGATGGCAGGAGAATCTTGTCTTTGCTTTTTGTGGATGATGTGGTCCTCCTAGCTTCATCCAGCTCTGACCTTCAGCTCTTGCTGGGTAGGTTCACGGCCGAGTGTGAAGCGGCTGGGATGAGGATCAGCACCTCCAAATCTGAGACCATGGTTCTCGACCGGCAAAGGGTGGCTTGCCAACTCCGGGTCGGGAGAGAGGTCCTACCTCAAGTGGAGGAGTTTAAGTATTTCAGGGTTTTGTTCACGAGTGAGGGTAGGAGGGATCGGGAGATCGACAGGCGGGTTGGTTCGGCGTCTGCAGTGCTGCGGACGTTGAGCCGATCTGTCGTGGTGAAGAGGGAGCTGATCCAGAAAGCCAGGCTCTCGATTTACTGGTCAATCTACGTCCCAATCCTCACCTATGGTCATGAGCTTTGGGTAATGACCGAAAGAACGAGATTGCGGATACAAGCGACCGAAATGAGTTTCCTCCATAGGGTGGCCGGGCTCAGCCTTAGAGATAGGGTGAGGAGCTCGGACATTCGGGAGGGACTCTGAGTAGAACCGCTGCTCCTCCAGATCGAAAGGAGTCAGTTGAGGTGGTTTGGGCATCTGGTCAGGATGCCCCCTGGACGCCTCCCTGGGGAGGTGTTTCGGGCATGTCCTGCCGGCAGGAGGCCCCCGGGTCGACCCAGGACACGTTGGAGAGGTTGCATCTCCAATCTGGTCCGGGAACGCCTTGGGGTCCTGGTGGAGGTGGCTGGGGAGAGGACGGTCTGGAGCTCCCTAGTTGGGATGATGCCCCCGCGACCCAGACCCGGATAAGCGGAGGAAGACGACGACGATTTCATTCAGCACAGTGGATTAACCTGGTTCAGTTGCTGAGCAGATCAAAAACAGGACATGGAGATGACTTGATGATGCCACAATGTCACACCTCTGGTATGAACTAAAGTAGAGAATAACTTCTGTTTTAGTTGTGTTGCATTGTAAGTAGAGGAAAGCAGGTGGGCTTGTGAAAGACAAAAATCTTTCCACAACTATATTGTCAAAATAATGGTGTGGGTAGGTACAATATCATATCTGTTTCTAAATATATCGGGATATCGGCAAACCGCAGTTATGATAACTTGACTTGTACACTGAAAAAGTCTTGAAAATGTCCTGGAAAAGTCCTGGAAAATTATTTCAAGAAAAGAGTGGGAACCCTGCCTTTTTCTTTTTCTTCTTCTTCACATGGCTGATCAATTAAGTAGAAAACAGCAAATCTGCCACTTGATGACTTAAATCAACACCTTTTCCTGATTATGACGAAACAGTCGTTTGATTTCTGAACTTCTAGTTTTCCATCAGGGTGAACAGCTAGTTTGGAGCTAGAGTTAATTTCTCAACAACAAAATGCATCTATCATTTTACCGATCAATCAAGTATGGAAAGAACATTATTAGGACTTTACCATCCATCTGCGAAGCCCGTAGGCTTTCAAGAGCTTGTCAGATAGTTGAGAACTATCTGAATCACAAGCTCTTTCAGATCATACAACCAGTGTATGATCTACGTGTTCTGCATGCCTCAGTGATTATCTGAATGGTGAATCGAAGTTGACCCACCATTTGACCCACTGTAGTGACAGAGGAAAAGATGGCCATGATACCAAAGGCTAGATTGGTATCTGATGCATGGAGAACTTACTCATATTTAAGGCACTGAATGTATTAAGGCAGCTATTTAGAGAATTTCAACATGGAGCTTTGTAGTGAAAATATTTAAATGTCCAAAATGTTATAAGTTATAATTCACGCCTGTTTGGGTTTGCTATCTTTGCTCCATGTTTTCATGTCATTAATTTATGTTATTAATCTCTGGACATCTGTTTACTCTTTCAAATATGTTTTCCACTCAGTAAGTGGCATGAGTGGTACATGGAGATATCCCGTTATCATGACCAGCATGTCCAGTTCAAGCACTTTTAATTCTGATTGTTTGTTCCTGCCTGTGCAGCCCTGAGGTTTTCTGTTTGGCTGTCTTCTTTCTGTAACAGCTGTTTAGTTTTTGAGAACTTTATGTTCTCCCCACCTTTAAAATAGCCGATCATGTGCTGTGGCCTCTTAGCTTTCCCTCCGGGACCCCACACATTAGCCTGCTGACACTGAAGTTTCATTGTGGGAGCATGACAAAGCTCAACCAGTTCTGTTATGTGCACTGTCAGGGAGGGGAAACCCGTTTTCCTCTAAGAGGTGCCAGACATCGGAAATAAAAAAAATAATAATCAAGTGACAGATATTAAAATGAAAGGTGGTTTTTCTGTTGAGAAAAAATTAACCAGTGCAAACTTATTAGTGCTTTAATGACTAAATCTTCTAAAGAGATCTTTTGTTAGATGTTTGGGGCAAATCTAGGGAGTAAAAATGAAAGAATCTGGGATAGTGACCCATTGAAGGCAACACAGCAGGCAGAGATCACATGCATTTTCTGGTGTCAAATAACCAGCCATGTATTTTTTATTTATTTATTTATTTATTTTGCCTTGAGCAAATCAATGTAAAATCCATCTAAACAAAGCGTGAGCAAAAAGCAATGCTTATTGCAAAAACACTTCAGGCAGTGTGGACATTTTGCAGAACAGAGACAGCTGACGAGGTTAAACTCATTCTGCAGGAGGGGATAACAAAAATCATAAATGTCAGGTTCAGCATTAATTACATAAATGTTGTTTGAGTGTACTTTATTCCCAAAATATTTTAATAAACTCTGCTGCTTAAAAAGAAAAATCCTTGATTTACAGACTTTTCTGACCCTTCAGTTGTATTAGGACAAAATCAGGAGCAGTTTGCTGTGTAATTATAAGTGCCCATTTTTTATTGTCATGGTGATTTTGTGTTTGCTGCTTAATTTTTGCGAGCTAGTTAGATGCAGCTTCACAGCCTGATGACATGCCTTTATCGCTCCTCATCCGTCCTTTCGGCTCCTATCAACTCCCATAACTCTGCTCCAGAAGGACTCCCACATCTCAGCCAGCCACTCACCCCAGCACTTCACCCCCACAGAAACATATTTACTCATCAATTTCTGCTAAATTAACATAAATCAGGATCCACTTTTCATTTTCCACATGATTGACACCTGGCTGTGTCCCGCTCTGCTGCTGGACCTCTGTGTTGACTGACCCTGATCCTGGCGTCAGTAGCAAGTATTGACAGATGCATCTCTGAAATGCAACTGATTGTTGATTGCTGTTATTTTATATACTAGTTTGAAATTGGAAGGTGGGCCAGATAAATATTACAGCTGTCCATGACCTCGAGGCTGGACGTTCTCCATTCTTGTTTTAAATGGGGCACCTTGTTATTGTAACCATCACTGACACATATATTAAACTTTTTCTATCGAGGCAACTCCTTCAAACTATTCTTATCATCTATAGATTCCTCCCTATTCCTTTGTCCTGTGCATGCACATAGCTCATCAATCCTGCATAACTGGGATTTGACCACACTCCTTTGTTTTTCTTTGCTGCACCAGGCTTCCAAAATAGCTAGGACCACTTCAACCCCGCCCCATTTTTGTTCACCACTGAAGTGACCTCATGGACAAAGACTTCAATCCAGACTAAATACCATAAATTTAGTTTGATTCAAGTTCAGAGAAGGGAGTGGTGGATTAAAAATAGCAACAGTAATGTGCATTAATGTAACCAATCAGAAGGGAGGCCGTCATTTTTTGTTTTTCAGTGTAGAGAAATTGAACTTGGTCCTACATATTAATTATGACCAATAAGATGTGATGATAGTGCATTTGATCCAGCCAGAGGTTGCAAGATCTGTTCATTGCCGTCACTTTTGTTTTTAAAATAATAAATAATCAGACACAACACTGCATGTGTTCCCTTTAAATGAGCCTGCCTTCATACCAGCTGGGACACAGACGCTGCAGCTCTGAAAGATAAACAATAACTTTCTTTCCCAAGGTCCCATCTGTCTGCCTCCACAGAGGGAACAACTCCAGCTCGAATCAGTTGCTAAAATCAAGAATGATTTCCTAAATCAATATGAACTTTTTCCATGACTCATAATCTAGATAATCATTAAATAAACACTTGTTTATTACTACTTCTAATAATTATAGTATAATGAAATGCTTCATTCATCTGCGCTCACTGAATGGATGTTATGTTATGTTTATGTCTACTAGAACTTTTGTTTTTAAAATAATAAATAATCATTCAATACCATTGAATTGTTAATTCATTTTTAATTAATAACAAGCTGAACAGAGTGCCCCAGTAACATATAAATAATTGTAACGTCCATGTGTTCAACATGTTTATACGACGAGGTCCTCACACCTGCACTCACACCATAACAAGTGTGGTTAAGTTAAACTCCGACACATAGAGACTTTTAAACCAGTCAGAACATCCTGTATCAAGAAGGCGTGTTTCTGAGTTGTCTTGGTAACATATCTCAAACTTGTCAGCCTCTGATTGGCTGTGCGAGTCATAACATCAAAACCTTAAAACTGGATCATCCCGAGTGATTCGACAGTTCTAGAGAATCGCTCAGACCGGCCATCTGTAGTAAACCTCTTTAACCATCAAAGATTTTGACACGTCGTCAAAACCTTTTTGCACCTGCAAAGCTGATGAGCAAACAGTTCCAGCAGGAACAAAGCTGATATTGTTGGACTCCTTAAGAGTCCGCCAGACGCACGGTTCCATCCGGCTGTTGTGACCCGAGACATCTCTGGACTGAAGAGTCGGTACCACGGTATTCTACAGCCCTCCGGTGCCAGAGGTCAGCCTACCTCTGCGACTTTTGGATCCACCAAGAGGGTCTCTCCAAAACGGGTGAAGTAGACATGACAGATTGCGTCTGATGTTCTTCTGATGATAAGAACTTTAGAGCTTAGTGCAAACCACATTCTTTTCACCAGAACTCAGCTTATTTTGATAAGGAAGCTCTGACTGACATCGCATTCACACATAGGTTCCTTCATCACGTTTAGTTACATCCACTCACAGTAAATGCTTAGTTAATTAGTCATGTTTTAATTGTTTGTTAAATAAATTCTTACTTTTACAAACCTGACTCTTTCTTGAAATAGCATAAAGTGTGGTTGATCACTGAAAAAGCAAAGAACCTAGATCTTCTGAATTAAAACCTAGAATCTTCGGAATAATTACAATAAAGACCTCGTAGGTTAATATTATATATTTATATAGAATATTACATCTTCCTGGTCATAATAAAAAATTGTTGATTTGGCTACGCTACATAATGTAATTAAATGATTCCACTTAAATTCGGAACATTTCACCTGCTGCGGCCCAAACGCACGTTCCTTCTGCTCCTCGTAAACCGGTCACCTGCAGCTTGTGTGTGATCAAATGTCTCTAGGGAGCTTGCTTGCTGAAGAGGACAAAGAGTGAGGTAATGCTCAGATGTGCTGATGAAGATCTTTTACGATGTTCTCTGTGTGTAGCGTGTAAAATCTGTAAACGTACTCATGGTCAAACAAATAAATAAATAAACAAATCACCTTTTGGAAAAACAACTGTAACGGCTCAGCCCATCACCGAAGGTTCGATAATTCGCTCTACGCCCAAACATAGTTTGAACATGTAACAAAGACCCATTAGTCATCACACACTGGTGAAATTCATCTCCACATTTGACCCATCCCCGCGGGGAGAGGTGAGCTGCAGCTGTAGCTGCACTCGGGAACTATTTGGTGGCTTAACCCCCAAATCCAACTCCTTAAAGCTGAGTGTCAAGCAGGGAGACATTGGGTCCTGTTTGTAAAGTCTTTAGTATGACCCGACCAGGATTTGAACCCTGTATCCCAATCCCAGGGCAGACACTCTACCACTAGGTCACTGAGAAGAACAACGATTCTGGCAGCTGTCAGGATCCAGCAGGTGGAGCAGTTCCTCTCCTTTCCCAGGTGCTGAGTGGACCCAGCTGGAGCCAATGACCTCATCAAGGCACCAGTATTTAGGAGGAGTGGAACCACCAGACGTACATCAGCTGATTCCGTTTATGGAGTTGTAAACTGACCACATGCTCTCTACTTACTCCCTTCCAAAGTCAGAGACTCTCTTGACCAGCTTGCTTCTCACACCAAACCCTCCCATCAGGAATCTTGGTGTGACCTTTGACCCAGCTCTCACCCTGGATTCTCATGTCAGTTCTCTTGTTCGCTCTTCCTTCTTCCATCTCAGGAACATTGCTAAGCTGAGTCTCATTCTGTCCTGCTCTGAACTTGAAACAGTTCTCCACACCTTCATCTCCTCACGCTTAGACTACTGTAACTCTCTTTTCACGTGTCTGAGCAGAACCTCCCTGAACCGTCTACAGGTGGTTCAGAATGCCTGTGCTCGGCTTCTGACCAAGTCCTCCAAACACACCCACATCACCCCGCTTCTCCTCCAGCTTCACTGGCTGCCAGTCAACTTCAGGGTTCATTTCAAGATCCTGGTTCTTGTCCATAGGGCCTTACATGGACAATCATCATCTTACATTGGTGATCTTTATAGTCCCTACACCCCCAGCAGGTCCCTGAGGTCCAGAAACCAAAGCCTACTGGTTGTGCAGCACCAGGCTAAAGACCAAAGGTGACAGATCATTTGCTGCTGTGGCCCCCAGACTCTGGAACTCTCTCCCCCTGAGCCTGAGATCAGTGGACTCAGTGGTCTCCTTTAAAAAGCAGCTGAAGACTCACTTGTTCAAGCTGGCTTTTGTGTGACCTGTTCATCCTCTCCTTGTTCTGCTCTCCCCACCTATTCCACCTTCCTCAGGATCCACTGATTTCCCTCTTTCCTGTTCACTCTCTCTCTTTCTTAACATTTTTTAATCACAATTGTCTATTTTTTGCTCATTTAAAATATATTTTTAACCATTTTCTAAATTATTTTTGATATTTTTATATTTTTTGTTTTTGTGAAGCACCTCGTGATTTTTATCTTGAGAAGCGCTATAGAAATGATATTTTCTTCTTCTTCTTCTGCTTCCCTTCATGCCAAGTACCTGTGATTCTCTCAGTTCCTCGCAACAACCTCTTCCGCGTCTTTGAAGACCCAGGAAGTTCCTCGTCGGTTCATAAGTTCAAGTTCTCTTCTCCACGTCTTCACTGGTTTGGACGTCCATCTCCCCAGGTGCGGCCACTCCTCTCCCCGCCGCTGCAATAGCTCCAGCCCTGGATTCTGCCAAGCCTCTCAGCTCTCCAGTGGAAAGAAAACACCACTAATCCATCGCGCAGCTCACACAACCTTCAACCATCCTGAATACTCACCTCTCTCTCAGGACCGGTCCCCCCACAGCTCCAGTGAGTTATCAATTCCCATTAATCCTGCCAAACAATGTTCTGTTCTACATCTACTTACCATACCTACCTTTTCCAGTGACGATTCTCCTCTAATCCTCGCTTCCTCTTGGTCTCTTGATTCCTGTGGTCCAGAAGAAAATAAACAGTTTTAAGAAAAACTAGTTTCAGAGTCCGAGTGTGCTGTGTCTGCTTGAGAGTCACTCATTCGGGATCATGACAGCAGCTTTACATTGGCTACCTGTCGCTTTGAGAATGTGGTTTAAAGTTATTTTATTAGTTTTGAAAACCTTAAATGGGTTTGCTCCATCTTATTTGGCTGACTTACTACAGACCTATGTCTCAGCTTGGACGCAGCGCTCGGAAAACCAGTTGTGGCTTTCAGTCCCTGGGTCTTGGTTGAAGATGTGGGGGGATAGGGCTAGTGATAGGTCCAAAGCTAAGGAACAGGCTTCCTTTTCTAGATCTGTGGCGGTTTTTAAAACAAGGCTGAAGGCCTAGTTCTATGATCCAGCTTCTTACCCTGTAGGTTAGTTTTTACCTGTTATTATTTTAGTTTATTGTTTGTGCTTCTTGCATGAATAATTGTATCTGTTTTATATCAGTATAGCACCTTGGGGGCTTATTTTATGTCTGTAAGATGCTTTACAAATAAAGGTTGAGTTGAGTGAAAAAAGTCAACGCTAATCAAAATAGGTGAAAGACGTTATTGCTTTTGACTCCCACCCCCTTCAGTCTTTTCAGGCCCCCCCCCCCCCCCCCCCCCCAATCAGTTATTTTCATGCACCAGCTCTCCTTAAAAGCACATTTTTGTGGACACCGACATCCCACTTAAACATCCATCCTCCTGCAGCAGCTGTGTGTCTAAGTTTTTCTTCATGGCGCTTATTCTCAGGAACGTTTAATTAGTTCTGCCTGTGTTTTAAAATAAAGTCTGAATTACAAATATATTTATTTCATTTACTTTTATTCAGAAAAAGCCTGCATGTTTAAAGTAGTTAAATGTAATTCTTGTAGGATAAAAGTAACGTTTACATTACATAATTCATATTTTTAGTTACCACAAAATATTAAAATTCTGCCACCTGCTGATAAATGGATGTCTGCAGTCTCATTAAAATGTGAACTCGGGATTATTTTCCCATTTAAATATTGAACTGTGTCAATATCTGTATATCTGCCTAAATAACAGCGATGGCTCCATACTTGTGCAGTCTCCCATCAGCATTAATGATACTGGGACAGTACAGAGGGGTGTAGAGTCTAGCTCAAGGGCACTTCAACAGACTGCAGAGGCTGAGGACCAAATCTACAATTCTCCATCCTCCTTAACACCAATCTAATCTGACCCTAGCCCTAACCTAAAATATCTGCAGTAACCTTTTAGTGAGATCTTACAGTCAAACTGACCTTTGCTGTGTACTTCATTAAAGTTCCTTAAACCATGTGAGGTGAATCTGTCTGAAGCAACAAGTCCTCTTCTGATCATTTCTGTGATTTAAAACCAAAAGGGTGTCTTGTCACTAATTCCAAAAACAAAAACATAAAATGTGCTTTCATGCACAGTTACATGGCGCACCTCACTGGCTGCTATTTTCGAGGTCTCCCACAGACTCCATTAAATCCATTATGCTAATTGTGAAAAGTAATTTTATTATCACCATTAATGAATGCCATCCTTTTGTCTGGTCTGCAGCTCGCTGAAGAAAAGTGATGAAAAAAGTTTCTGCTCCACACAACACTAATTCACTTGCACATTAACAGATGACTCACCAATGAAGTCAGAGTGCAAAACGCTGCATTTGGCGAGATATTTATGGCATTGATCATGCAGCTTATTCACACCTCAGAACGATGAAGTCTTATTTATAGTCTTTAAGCCATACTGTGCAACATTATTTTCTTGAGCCAGTAAAATGGCCGTTTACAAGGTTAACGAACTGTCACTCAGACCTCTACCGCCCCCCTGTGGCCAAAATACCACATTTACAATTTTGGACTGGCAGGCCGCCACCTTTTGGACTACACACTTAGCTCTGCAGTCTGGTTACAGTACAATTCCTGCATGTTTTAGATCATGAATCACTCCCGTAGACTCTAAGGAAGGCTGAGGAGACAATCCGGCTGTTAGATTAAGGTGTTAAAAAGATGGACGCACAATGAGGAGAGGTTTTATTTTCAGTTTGGCCACAGAGAATTAATAAGGCACATTAGGTTTTGGTTGAGTTGATCCACTAAACTCAGTGAAGATGCTGTTGGAACAGAAAATAGGGGCGGTTTGCTCAGCACCAAGCCTCCTAGCTTGGGAGTACTAGTAAGTCATGCGCACTAGTAACTGTGACATTATTTACTGTGTCTGTGTGTGCTTGTGTTAATTTATATGTAGTGTTAGAACACTGTCCCATTAAAGATTTAACCAAAATGAATCCAAGGCCATGATTTCTCAACTCAACCAACTGTGCAAAGACCTAGTTTGGACATCCTACAGATGTGGTCTGGACCAACAGTTTCAATATAGACATGATCTGCACATGGGACAGCAGTAGCTCAGGAGGTAGAGCGGGTTGCCTCATGATCGGAGGGTCATGTGTTGGATTCCAGCTCCCGCCAGGGGCATTTTGCTGTTGTGTCATTGGCAAGACACTTTACCCAACTTTCCTGTGTTACTGGTGGTCAGAGGGCCCAACGGTGCCAAATGGCAGCCTCGCCTCTGTCAGACCCAGTGTTGGGAGTAACGCCATTTAAATATAACGGCGTTACTAACGGCATTCTTTTTTAGGTAACGGAATAATCAAATTAATTACTTTTCCCACTGTTGCAACGCCGTTACCGTTACTGGGGATGGAAGGTTGTGCGTTACTATGTGCTTGTCGAACGTTGAGCAGCAGTGTGAGGCTTTCTGACCGCCACACTTCAGCTGCAGCCAGGGAAAGAGAGGTGTCGGTAACACACTTACAAACACGATGATGATTGGCCGGGTGGGGGGAGACCCTCACTGTCTCAGTCACAGCCTACTGTAGACGCAACAGAGCAGTGACGGGAATAACGCCGTTTAAAATAACCGCGTTAATTAAAAAAATATTTCTTTCTGTAACGAGCAAACTAATTAATTACAGTCTTCTTTTAAAAAAATGATCGTTTCTGTTACCGATAAGGAAATGCGTGCGTTAAGCAGAGCGGTGTGTTGAAGCTGTCATCAGCTGATCAGGAGCTAGAGGTAGATGTTTTCATCGAAGCGCATCTCGGCCCATGAAGAACGAGAAAGATGTGATGAATAGTTACGGCTGCAGACCCACAGATTCGCTGCTGCAGGTGAGAATCTGCAGCAGCGAATCTGCGGGTCTGCAGCCGTGCCCTTAAGCGACAGCGGGACGTCCCGAAGGTCCGCTCACCTGTTCACCGCTCAGACATCCTGATCTTCTACCTTCCTAGATCATCCAGCTGTAACCTGTTTCTGATCATGTCTTTAGTCCCGCTGTAACACTGATGCATCAGTCTCAGACGTCATGGAGCTCAGGTGTTGTTAGAACTACCTGTGTGTGTTTACCACCCAGCTTCAGCTCTTCTGTGGTTGGGTCTGACCCAAGTTAGTAAATGTAAGTCCTCCATCAGGCTTGTGCCTCTTTTAGTAATGAGCATCAGTCCCTACACCCCCAGCAGGTCCCTGAGGTCCAGTGATCAAAGCCTACTGGTTGTGCAGCGCACCAGGCTAAAGACCAAAGGTGACAGATCATTTGCTGCTGTGGCCCCCAGACTCTGGAACTCTCTCCCCCTGAGCCTGAGAAATGACACTTTCTTCTTCTTCTTATGTACTTAACCAAAAAAGGTGAAATAACTGAAAACATGTTTTATCTTCTATTTTCTTCACTTGCACCTGTCCCCCACTCTGATTACAGCTTTGCACACTCTTGGCATTCTCTTGATGAGCTTCAAGAGGTAGGCACCTGAAATGGTTTTCCAACAGACGTGAAGGAGCTCCCAGAGGTGTTTAGCACTTGTTGGCCCCTTTGTACATGGTCATGAAAATAAAGAAAACACATTGAATGAGAAGATGTGTCCAAACTTTTGCCCTGTAATGTATATATCCCCGGTGTGTGTGTGTGTGTGTGTGTGTGTGTGTGTGTGTGTGTGTGTATATATATATATATATATATATATATATATATATATATATATATATATATTTATATATATATATATATACACACACACACACATATATATATATAACCTTTCAGACAAACCGGCGTTTCCTAGACAGAGAGGAGTGCCTCGACACAATGGTTTGTTCCTTTTCTATTTAGAGAGGGCTTGTTACACTGAGCTAAAACAGGTCCTGGAATTACACAGGGTCCAGATCAGGCGAGAAGAGCTGCTTTCAGCTCTGAGGTTATCATTATTCTTTAGCTAGTGGTCTTCAGAGCCCTCTCCAGCAATACTTCCCACAGTGTTATGACTGGAGTAGAGCAGTAAAGTAATCCAGGGTGTGATAAGGCTCGCAGGCTCCCCACCTGACCTTATATGGATGGAGTTGGAACCTCAGCTGCTAGGAAAGCTAAGCTTGATGCAGTTATGCACGAGCTGCAGGTCAAAGGCCATTTGTAGCTGTCACCTTCATGAGACCTTATTGATCTATGTTGTACCTTTAAAACTTTAACATAGTATATATATATATATATATATATATATATATATATATATATATATATATATATATATGAGAGGGGGTGGGGGGTAGGTGGATGGATCGATAAAACAGCGTCTGCCAGTCAAAGAATTCCAAAGAGGGTAGATTTAGCATCTCTCTGGTCTTTTCCTATAATTTAACTATTTTATAAATCAGTGAATTATGTTTTAATGTTTTTATTTTGGTATTAAATGCTTCTTTTCCTTTTTGTTACTGTTCTACAACAACCATGGTACGGCTCCCATCTACCTGAGTCCTCTTGTAAAGGCTTACACCACGGCTCGGCCGCTCCAGTCATCAAAGGCTCATTGGCCAGCAGTGCCTACACCACGCTCAGGACAATCCAGACTCTTTTCATGTATCGCTCCACGGATGTGGAACGACCTACCAAGTACTACCAGAGCAGGGGCTGCCTTGTCGATTTATAAGAAACTCCTGAAGACCCAGTTCTTCAGAGAACATCTTCTAAACTAGCACCCTCCCTGCACCCGTCCCCCACTCTACTGCGCACTCCATTTTCACTTCCCTCTATGATTTATTATGCTGCCCCACTGCCACCTAGGATTGACTGAATCATGTTTTTTGTTAGCCTCAAGGGCAACCTGCTGGCTTCATTATCACTTATAAGTCGTTTTGGACAAAACGTCTGATAAATACATAAACATAAACCAGACTTTCTTTCCCAGCTTAAAAAAGTGTTTCCCTCCTATGGGTGAAGGTGGAACAGGAGCGAAGTGCTCGCCCTGTAATTGGAAGGTTTGAGCCCCAATCAGTCTGTCACTGTCATTTTGTCCTTTGGCAAGACACTTAACCCACCTTACCAGTTGGTGGTGGTCAGAGGGACCGGTGGCGCCTGTGTTTAGCAGACTTGCCTCTGTCAGTGTGCCCCAGGGTAGCTGTAGCTACATCATAGCTCACCATCACCAGTGTGTGAATGTGTGTGTGAATGAGTGAATGACTGATTGTGTTGTAAAGCGCCTTGGGGGGTTCCAGGACTCTAGAAGGCGCTATATCAAATACAGGCCATTAATTTTACGCACAAGATTGAAAACATTTCAGACACTTTGTTTTAATTTAGAAACCGATAAGAAAAGACAATTAACTGACTTCCAAATCACATTTTTAATACATGACAGTTTCACTTTTTTTTGTCATCCTAATTAGTTTGACAAAAAAAGCAACTTTTTTTCTCCATCCATCCATCCGGTTTCGGCCACTTATCGGAGAGGGTGCTCGCTGCAGAACTACAAAGGCGGAGCTGCACCAGAGTCAGCCCCGCCCATTCACGCAAACTCAGCCTAGCCCACTGACTTCTTCTGTTTTTGTTTTTCAACTTTAGCGCAAACTAACCTGACGCATATAAATTACGGCTAGTTTACAGTCGTTAATGCTATGTTCTATGCTCCAATTAAACAAGAAAAATATAACTTGCTACATGACAAAGCCTGAATATATCCCGAAATGAAAAGGTTTCTTTTAGCAAATATCTGCAAACAGCCGCTCCAACAAAAGCGGCATACACCAGCATTTAATGCTATCATGCGGGTTCTGGTGGTCCAGTGGCAAGATCGTCTGACTTAAGTTTTGCTTTCCCCTCAGCTGATGCTGGTTCGACTCTCGGTGGGTTCGGCAGCAATCTATTTAGCCAGCTGAAATATTTAATTTGTTTATATTTTAGTTGTAATGTTTATTTTCAGCAAAATATTTATGTCTCTAAAAGATCTTTGAATTTGGTCGCTCCTAAACAGCATTTTAGTTGAAACTTTGCTCACAAATGGACTCACACTGGCTAAATAAATAAATAAAAAAACACATTAGTCATTATATTGTAAACGGTATACCAATAAATTGTTGTAAACATAGTACTGGCAAGTGTAGCTAGAAAAGAAGAAAAAGGGTTTAAAACTACCCAATACTTACGCTACTGGGAGGCGAACCTGCACAAAACTGCACGTGAAGCTGACTCCATAACCACTTCACTACCACATCTGATAATAAGCAAGTGGCGTTACATGTAATTGTGCTATCCAGTGTGTTTTTGTAGAAGGGATGTATGGTTTTTCCGCCGGTGTCTCAGTAGAAGTCATTTCAGAAATAATTTGTCAGAAAATTCACAGAATATCCAGATTTGAGAACCAAGACCAGACCCGCTTCGGGGGGAGGAGACCAAATTGAAGCTGAGATGGGAGGAAAATGCATGAATGAGGCCAAAAATGGCTTTAGCGTGTTTCTTATGAGGAAATAACAATATAACATGGTAAAAAGTTCCAAAGGTTAGATTTTTAATTATATGGAACCTTTACAAAAACTGTTCAATTAACCTCCCAACTCCATCCTCAATCTTGCATTTTAGATGATACTAGCTATAACACCCTCTTTGGTTCCAGAATGCTATCAAGTCTGACAACTGGAAGGAATTGGACTGACTCTGATGGAATGGGCGGGGCTGACTCTGGTGCAGCTCCACCTTCTGGTGCAGCTCTGCCTTTGTGGTTCTGCAGCGAGCACCACTTGGCTTATCCGGAGTCGGGTCGCGGGGACAGTAGCCTAAGTAGGAAGGCCCAGACTTCCCTCTCCCCAGCCACTTGGGCCAGCTCCTTCATGGGGAATCCCAAGGCATTCCCTGGCCAGCCGAGAGACATAGTCCCTCCAGGGTGTCCTGGGTCTTCCTTTAGGTCTCCTCCCAGTTGGACGTGCCCGCAAAACCTCACCAAGGATGTGTCCAGGAGGCATCCTAACTAGATGCCCAAGCCACATCAACTGGTCCTCTCGACATGAAGGAGTAGCAGGTCTACTACGAGCCCCTCCCGGATGACCGAGCGTCTCTCTAAGGGAAAGCTCTGCCGCTTGTGTCCGTGGTCTTGTTCTTTCTTTAGGAATGTAGATCCACCGGTAAATTAAGACCTTTGCCTTCCAGCTCAGCTCTTTCTTCACCACAACAGATCAGTACAATGCCCGCATCAACTTTTTTTCTGTCTATATTTAAAGGATTGTCAGATTTCTCTCATGTACATAATAAACTTAACTTGATGTAGCTGTGTTGTAGATACGTGCCATTAGGAAATGACGGCACCACTAAACACTGGTCTGGCTGGCACTTGGCTTATTTTGAGCAGTGTTGCTGTGTAAACGCTCATTGAACAGGCCAGTTGTTGTAGCTGAGACCTGGCCCAACAGCCTTTGATGACTTCCGGGCTGTTTTGGCTCAGTGCAGTGGAAATCACAGCGTGGGCGTGTTTGATCGCTCGGAGCACATCCACAGGCTATCAGACACCCAAACACAACAGACGGGCAGACACAGAACATTACAAGGGCCGTGTGGATAAAACTGTGAAGCAAGTGTGGGCAGAACAGCTGAGCATGAGGCATGTGGCACGTATGCACGTCCGTGAGCTCGAGCTGCAGCAGAACACCCACCAATTAGAGATCACACGTTGGGTCTAGCATTTTCTTAATGTCATTTTATGTTTCTGTATTCCGTGCTGAACAAATTAGTGCAGATAGAGGAAGTCCAGTAGCACTCACAACAATCACACACATCTATTCTGAGTTTCTATAAATAGGAGGATAAAGGAGGTGTGTGGTAATCAGTGGAGGCAGCAACGACAAACCGAGCTGGAGCCACCTGTGGAGGAAAGATGGACTACAGTCAGGCTCTGCTGATGAGTAATGAAATCCCCCCAAAAGGTTAAAAAAAAAAACAAGAAATTTAACTAATGTATCTCCTGATGCCCAAGGCCCCCTCCGTAACACTACAACCATTTATCTAACAATGGCATTAGCACCATCGCTACATGTTACAGTTGTTTTAAAAGTCACTAATAATCTGCTTTGATCCTTGGCCTGCTAGGCTGTTAGCTCATCAATCTGTTCACAACGTTGGATGTTTCACCAAAATGAGGTCATGCATAGAGCTATCTACAACAGGTTAGATGTTAACTCTCTATAAACACATCATTCCACTTCAGACCATCTGCACTAGCCCTTAGCTGTGTTGTTTTTCCAAATGGTGTGAATTAAATAAATAAATGGAGGGAGAGCGTAGCTGCATTAGTATTTATCCTCCAAAGGGTCAGAGATGGTATGCTTGGTATGTTATGTTAGAGGCTGGGTACTTCTCCCTCTATGCGCCCTGATAAAGATGCTGATTTTTTTTTCTCTCCCACACACACGGCTTATTTTCTTTAAACATGAATAATTTGTTCAGTCGTCCTCTGGAGTAAAGCTCAATTCAGTTCAAATGACCTAATGCACATCTTGGATTTTTCTCAGTATTTTTTTGAACTCTTAGAAAACGAACATAATTGTTAGAGCCATGGGTGGCCTGGTTTTGTAAAAGTGACACAAGAGTAAACTAAAAGTACAGTAGGCGTCTAAATAGGACACAAGTGGTTCACAACCCTCCCTGTCCTCCTTGGCCTTGCTGTGTCAGTGGGTTAATTCTTGTTGCTGGTGCTTAACCACACAGAAGTGGTGGCGAGCAGCGAGGGAGGAGTTCATCTATCAAATGTTGGGGTAAAAAATGGCAGGCTTGTGGGAAGAGGCATTGTTTTAAAATGGCAATGATCTGTCAGAGCGACCAAGCTTTACTGTGGGATTAATCGTTCACTAGGTAAAAGTGCTACACTAGGAACAACCGTCTGGTGGTTAATGTGCTGCGTGAAATGAAGCACATTCTGCTGATTCTGTTAAAACTGCCTCGACGTCTGGCATCTACACCACATATGGTCCAAGTGGGCATTTGTACAGCAGGAATTGAGTGGAGCAACAGGTGTGTTCATGTAATAGTTTAAATTGGCTGCACCTGTAGACAGGTAGTCAAAAGGCATGGCTGGTGATGCATGCACAGAATTTAAAAACTAGTGGTACAGTTCTCAAAGCAGAAATCAGGATGTATTTTTACCCAACGGCTCCATCTAGAGATGGAAAACGTATCGGACCGTAAACCCCTCATACTGTGGACTATGAGGACTTACCTAGCTACAAAATAATCTGCATCACTCTGCGTATGACCTCCAATGCTTGAGGATGCTCTGTGATTGGCGTCTATGCATATGCAGGCGTCTAACACTGTTGGCTTAGACTTAGACTTTTGACTTTAAATAAAAACAGGAAGACAACCCCATGTCAGCTCCACAACAGAGCCATGGATCAGTCTGTCACTCACACATCATTACTGCTGCTTGAGCGACCCGTTTTACTTTCAACTTTGAAGCAGCTGGTTCTTTGATTATTCTTCAATCATTCCTTGCCAAGCCGTCCTGTTTTGTGTAATATCTAATCTTGAATTAGCATTTTGTGGAAGTAAAAAAAAAATCTGATAGTTGCACAAATCATTCGGCAAATGTGTTCAAGTCTGTACTACTGGAAATACGCAGATTCATTGCGGGGGTCACCCCAGGACGGATCCCTGGCTGGAGCAGGTGAGTGACAACGACGGGGAATGACAGCTCAGAAGAAGCTGCTCTCTCAACATTTCCGAACAAAACTAACTCCAACCAGAATAACTCCTTAAAGTGACAGTGTGTAGTAGGGTTGTCACGGTAACCAGTGTAGCGGTTAACCCCGGTAAAAACGTTGATAATAATAATAACCGTCTTGTTTTAAAAAAATATATACTATCTCGGTGGATTACCGTGGCTGCGGTGTCAGCGCGGTGACCCTTACCAGCCACCATATCATCTGCTGAAGTTGCCAGCGGCACATGCGTGCTTTATTTACAGCCAAAACTTTCTTGAAGCTAAAGCTGAAATAACGGCCAAAGGAGGAGACGGCAGCACTCAGGACATTTATTATCCCTCAAAGAAGACAAAGTGGGAAGTACAGGCATTTTTTGGATATTTGAATAATGCCGCGGGACAGGTGATAGAAGACGGCTATCCTGTTTGCAGCACGTGCAGAAAACGTGTCTGTGAAAGGCAGCAACACTTCAAATCTCATGACACATCTGCGTGACTATCACCCACAACTCTACAGTCAACGCAATGCAAGCTAACGTTAGCGTTTTAGCTAAAATGTCTGATCCGAGGATTTGGGTTGAGGGAGAATGCAACGAGTCGCTATATAAAGCAGCCGCAGCGCCGCTAACTCCATATGAACCGTGTCGCGGACACCCCCATGTTGAAATGACGCTACGCATTACGGGACTCCCAGGGGCAGATAAGAGTTGGTTTCTCTCCGAGAATAATTATGAGTTTAACAATGATTACTGCCTGATGACATAAGACATAGAAAACTAAAGATGAAACTGGGAGTCTGGGTGAAGGAAATTATTGGGGGTTAAAGAGAGTGGAACCAAGGGCAGGGGGGATTCTAAAAAGACACAGGGAGTGAGACAAGAAGGGGAACACAGGCACACAATGTGACAGATGTTTGTAGGATGTGTTTGTCTAAATGTATTATTGTGGAAGAAGCACAAGAAAAAACCAAAAGACTGGGACTACAAAGAACTAATTGGCGGGAAAATGACATCAAAGCAGGTTATTGGGTGAGTGATAATCATGTGACAGTTAAACGTTGACAACGTGATGACGTTTATTCTAGCGTGTGAAGCCCTGTGAGCTGCAGATCACATCGACACAGCGTCTGTCTGAATGAAAATGATTTTCTTATTTGCGAATTTTGGTTAATTTTTGCAAACTCATTAGTGAAAATACGCAGCGCTCCGGGACGTGTTCAGTGTGAGATATAAGTGTAACGCTTCAGGTTTATGCAAAAAAAAAAATCTGTTCTATCTCATATAGTTTCAGTTCTACAAGCTTTTGAACACAGATATGCAAATGGGAGCGCCGGCAGGTCTTAAAAGGTTAATGGTGAAAGTTTTGTAACCATTTGTTACAAATCAGTAAATGCCTTTTGTCCTCACGGACGTCTGTAGAACCATGATTTCAATGGATTTCACTCATAAGGCCTTTAAATAGAAAGCGGCCTGTATTTGATACGCCCCCTTCTAGAGTCCTAGAACCCCCTAAGGCACTCGTGTAAACATTATCCAGTAGAAATAAATCTTGATTCTGACACATTTAGCTTTTTCAACTCTTGTTTTTGAATAAAACACGAAAATGTTCCTTCAAATTTTCATTTCTCCTTTCTATCAGTGTCAGCTGCTAAACCCTCAACTGTCCAACTGGACTTGTTTCCTGTGAGGGATCTGATGTGAGTGTAATGCAGTCTTCTCTGCTGTATGAAACACAAACTATATTTGGAAGAATCCCCCATCAGTCTGTTGCTTTTGAAGTAGGAGATGAAAAATGAACTATCCTTTTTCTTCTCTTCGTCAGTGGGCTTGTCTTTCTTCTTCAAAGGCCAGACTCACAGAATGACCTTTTAGTTACCACGAGTTCACCGTCTCCTGTGAGGCATCAGAGCTGTTTGCAAGCATGCAGGTGACACGGCTGTAAACTGGAACACAAAAACGTTTATTTCTTCATTGTTACAGTGAAACTCTGTTAAATGTCGGCCATATTTGCTGTCAGGGAGCCCTGACAGGGAGACAGAATGCAGTCGTGAGTTGCAGCGTTCCAACCACAGTTGCTTTGAAAGATCTGTCAGTATCATTTAAATGCTTTCACTTGGTGCTACTTTTATGATTGTCACATCTTTTCCTTCAAATCCTCACTTCTGTGACCTAAAATGTTCACAAACTAAAGACACGTGCATTGATAGATGCTTAGGTTACTTTTAGCACCTTGTGTTGTAACCATCAACATATGTACTGAACAATTCATGTCTATAGGCTGGAATTATAAGGGTTTGTTCCCAAATGGGAAGTTCCCATCACTGCCAATTTGACCATGTCACATGTTCCGTCACGCCTAGACAATCCAAAATTGGGAAAAGAGGTGAAGCTGAGGGTGGGGCTGTTGCGGTTGGAACAAATGAACCAATGTAGTTTCTTAGCTAACGCAAGAAGCTAAAAAGGGCTCCAGGGATCGGAGTATCCCACCCCCATGGCAGACTGGCTTCCATGCAAGGCTGTAGTCATGCTGGTCGCCTGTGGAGATCTAATATGGACCAGAACTGTTAAATTACAAGCAGAGCCTCAGACTGCTGCAATCGTAGCTGGGCGCAGTGGCCTTTTACATCAGCTCATGACGGTCGGAGATCAACGGAACATTAGCTACATGCTAAACCAAAGCTAACAGGGTTTTTCTGGCCGTTTTTAGCAAAAAGAACGCAGTAGAGCAACTCCAAAGTAATGGCACCTCCGGCCTGCTTAGTAACAAAATCATAACTAGGTAAGCTGACCGAGAATATCGGGCTTCACTGGTCCACTGCGGTCAAAGATCCACAAGTCTGCCGGTTTGTTGACACCCCACTGAGCTGAATCGACAAGGGCAGCATGAAATGCAGTGTTTCTGTGGTCTCCCACAGAGATCCACAAGTGACCAGCATTCAGCCTTGCTATGGAACCAGTCCGGCTGCCCAGGAGCAGCCGGCCGACTGCTATGTTTTTGAACCAGGCTGTGAACATTTTTATTTCTGCTGTGAATTAGGCATTTTTAACATGGGAGTCAATGAGAATTGGCTCACTTCTAGTACCAGCCCCTAGTGGATGAAGGTGGAACTGCTATTTCTGCCACTTCCTTGTTGGCTTCATTTTCACCCCAGAATTATGGGGGCCTGGTTGTAACAGATATGTTCTCAAAGTTAGAAAAAAACATCTGGAAAAGCATTTGAAGTACACCAGTTTCTCACTGGGCTGCATTCTTTCGTGACTATCTGAAGACCTAAAAATGAAAAATAAAATACAGAGAAAATGCAAACCTTTAATTATCTTTAGTTATTTGTTACATATTATAACATCTCTGTGAGATGTTCCCCAAAATGTTGTCAGGTTAATCTCAGATTGTCTCAGTTATGTCTTAATTTGTTTGAATTTGAGCCAAAATTTATTAGCAAATCTCTCCCATTTTTCTTTGACTTCTATATTAAAAACTAAATTGGTAATCTCATGTCCAGTTGTTTACAACAGCTCTGCAACTTTTATGAGAGAACATGTATCTTGCAAAGCCTGCATCTTGTGAGAAAACTGAGTATGGTCCTTTTGAGACTGTTGGGGAAACTCCTGAATAATGCTGTATTTCTTATTTGCTTGCAAGTTGCAATTATTGCCCCTCAATAACACTATTATAGAACATTTATAAAAATCCCAGAGAACAGTCTTATGGCTCATAACTGGCAGTTTTTGGATACACTGAAGGATTATTACAGTAAATGATGACATTGGAGCACATATGTTAGTTTGAATTATGCAACAGGCTCCAACTTTGTTTAATTCTCTAACAGGTCATTAAACTGTAATGATTTAATTTACAAGTTATTTAATATGCCATAAGACAACAGATTCCATAGTAAATATGAAATCACCTTATGGATCTGTGGGTACTGTTTAACCAGAAGATTGGCACTTTTTATTGCAGGGATTATGTAACAGCTTCATATTAATTCAGAGACAACAGAAGCGAGAGTCAGGTTTTAAAAGTTGAAAGATTTATTACTAAACAAATTAAAACTAGACTAACTTTAACGCTAAATGTATGGTGTAACTAAGGTGAATGAGATGGAGAATGAATGTTGCTCAGAACCAGCCAATCCGAAGAAACGATTAGTTCTGATGGGAACTGAAGGTGATGTCTTCGCGTTAAGCTTTGGTTAGGAGATTCATAAACACATTGGATGCCATTTCGTCGGCCTACGTACCCTTAGCGGAAGTCCCCGTCTAGATCAGCAGTTGTAGAGGCCCAGCTTGACCTTTATGGAGCCGAAGCTTGTAGGAACAGCCGCGGCAGCCGACCAGTCCAGTCTTGAGATACTTCCGGGTCACGACAGTTTTGTTGTCATCTAACAAGACCCAAAACGGGGTTGTGATGGTTCAGCTTTTTTTCTGAAAAGAACTATTGCAGCAGTTGGAACAGCAACAGATTTATCCAGCTTGTCGTTGGTTCTTTCGGCTGAAGAGGAAAGTTACGGATTGGCCACTCCGACACTTCTCTAGAACGCTTTGAACTGGTGATAAAGATGACGTGAGCGTAGTATTATACTTTGGATGTTTTGGTTTATGGTCGAATGAAAAGATGACAGATTTACCAAACACCACCAAAACCACGCCTCCGTCAGATCTGGCAGATTCTGATTGGATCAGTAAAGCAATGTGCCATGTCTCTTAACGCTACGTGTGATCAGTCCTAGTGGAAACATTTAAAGTCATATTACTTATTATTCTATAGGTTTATAATAAAGTAATTAATATTTTGATTTTACAGATTGGTCACATTTTATTATTGACTATCACTTTGTTTGATTAGCTTTATTAAAAATAGAGTTCTTTCATTTATTAAATGGAGAGAGTCCTTTCTTCATTCTTCTCTTGAGCTGGAAAGAAGCAGTTTATAGCAAATGCATGAGACCTTGAGGCCATATCTCATGCAGACTAGTTCTGTGTCAGAGGAGAGGGGGAAAATGACTTTTGGTGGAAAACAGTCATTTCATTTTGTTGCAAAACCAATGCAAACTATATGCACTGACTTTCTCCTTTCAAAATTAATAAATCAATGTTAATTTACAAAATAATAGATGCAAGTTGACAGTTTTTGACAAGTTTAATGAGTTTAATTCAGAATAGCAACATTTTCCCTTCCCCAAAAGAAATAACTGTAAATCTCTGCAGAGAGCAATCTGAACATGATCACATACACATTAACTACAAAACACCTGCAGCTCCACTGTCAGTGCTAAATTCGTGTGATTAGGTTGCGTTCTAGTTAAAAAGGCATTCATACACCTGCTGACAGCTTTTGCGGTAAAATCCAGCAACAAATAGCTGCAGGCGCTCACGTGAGACACTTTTACCCTCTTGTACATTGCCCTGCAGAGTCAGGCTGGCAGTGGGCTAATCAGCATGCAGCACATGATCTGTATTTATCCTTAAAACACACAATGAGCCTCAGTGTAATAACTACACGTGGGGTGCACTTTTTACCAGTGTAACAACTTCATCAGAAGAAGAATTAACAAATGTAAAAATACAAAATTTAGTGTAACATGAAGATTTGGTGATTCTGAAACATTACAGTGGTATGGAAAGTATTCAGACCCCTGTCAATTTTTCTTTTCTTTTTTTTATATTGCAGCCATTTGCAAAAATCAATTAAATAATTTTTTTCCTCATTAATGTACACACAGCACCCCACATTGACAGAAAAAACACAACATTTTAGAAATTTCTGCAGAAAAACTGAAATATCACATAGTCCTAAGTATTCAGACCCTTTGCTCAGTATTTAGTAGAAACACCCTTTTGAGCTACAGCCACGAGTCTTCTTGGTAAAGATGCAACATGTTTCTTACACCTGGATGTGGGGATCGTCTGCCATTCCTTCTTGCAGACCCTATCCAGTTCTGTCAGGTTGGACGGTGAACGTTGGTGGACGGCCATTTTTAGGTCTCTCCAGTGATGCTCACTAGAGTTTAAGTCAGGGCTCTGGCTGGGCCATTCAAGAACAGTTACAGAGTTGCCGTGAAGACACTTTCTTTACTTTAGCTGTGTGCTTAGGGCTATTGTCATGTTGGAAGGTAAAGATTCAGCCTAATCTGAGGTACTGAGCACACTGGAGAAGGTTCTTCTTCTTTACAGAACTTTCTGCCGGGCTATTCGGGCAGCCGTCCGACAGCTGTGAACCTGCTCGAGTCAGTCCGAGCAAGACCCGGAGGAGACACGACCCGAAAATGCGGTGGAAATGCGGCGGAAGACGCTGTAGCGCCAACGCTGTCAACATCAATGCAGTCACAGAAAGATAAACTGGAAGAACAGCATCTAGCTAGAAGTGAGCCCAATATAGTCTTACAGCAGCCTGCTGCAACGAGGCTGAAGTATTCGGGAAACGGCTAAAGGGCCATTACACCCAATTTTTCTCTACTCTGACCATCTTTAATCTGCTCTAGCTCAAAAAACTACAACAGCCACACTGTTCAAACATGTTCTAGATTATTCTACAATAATAGCAGATTGCATACAACCTTGTTTGGGATTTGTGAAACCTTTCCCTGATATCACACAAAAAGTCTATTCCTCTGTTTTTTTAAGATAGCGACTTCACGTTTCTGTTTATAAGTGTACTTCTTGGCCGACAAACGGAGCTAAAACACGTTGTTTTACGTGTACTATTCTCATGTCATGTTGTGTTTTCATATATTTATATTTCAGAGACTTACTTGTCCGTGAAAAGTTCATCAACTCTGCTTCAGCCGAGGTACGCCTTAAATTTCAAGCAAATAAGTGGTAGTCTAACGCTATTGGTTAGTTCTGGTCCGCGCTCGGTTCCTTATTGAAGGAAGCTCTGCCGGGCAGGGGGTGTGGTTAGCATAAAAAAAGACGTATTGCTTACATTTTATCACAGTACATGATGAGATAATCACTTTTACGGATTTCAGAAAAATCATACATCATTTCTGAAAGGGGAAAACTCCAGAATGCAGCTTTAAGGTGTTGCATTTAGGTAGTGCTGATAAATATAAAATCAGGGCAGAAGAAAGAGATTGGGCCTTTGATTAGTTTTTTTATGGAGCTTTTTCCAAGAAAGAGGGAAGAAAACAATCACTGTGGAAAAAAAAATGTTAATTATTGAAGCCTAACAAACTGCCCTGATGTATTTTATTCTGCAGGATTATTATGTTCAGATCATTTTAGTTAAGGGTTAGGGTTAGGGTTAGGGTTCATTAACTCAGTGTCTCAAGCTAACAAACCTTGTGCAATCACATTAGCTGTTTTATAGTCACGAGAAATAAAATTGGATTTCAGCTTGTGGTTTCAGACATTTCACAGATGGCATCGTGACAACTGGCTTCTGACAAATGTCAGACGGCAACAGGAAAGGCCTGAGGTCCTCAGCCGTCACATCTGCCACTAGTAGTTAATCTGACTGAACGTGGGTTTGTCAAATATGGGAAAACTGCAGCAAACACCATTACACTCTTATGTTTACGATCATTTCTGCTCAACAGTCATGTCAG
Organism: Nothobranchius furzeri; assembly: GCF_043380555.1. Lineage (NCBI taxonomy): Eukaryota > Metazoa > Chordata > Actinopteri > Cyprinodontiformes > Nothobranchiidae > Nothobranchius > Nothobranchius furzeri. The sequence goes on along the minus strand of NC_091754.1, from coordinate 31,937,613 downwards.
CAAGTCAGCTCAAAATGCAACAGGTCTGACTACTCTTAGCTTCTGCTCAGAAGGGAAAAACTATGAGTTAGTTAAAGCAGGTTACATTGTGTCTAATATATGCTCATTAAGTGCAGCAGGGCTGCCCCATCCCAAAAATGTGATGGCAAAAAAAAAAAAAACCCACTACCAATAAAGACAAATAAAACTGTAATTGAATGTCATTCTAATAAGTAGGGATGGTGTTCAGGTGTTTTGCTGTCGATCACTGATACAGATCACACGGATTGGCAATACATTTTTCTATTATGATGAGTGCTGTTGCTTACATGATCTGGGGAAAGGGAACCTTTATTTAGACAAAAGCATGTTCTTACTTACCTTTTCAAGAGAAAGCAAACATACTTGCAGAAAAGCCTCTACAACCTCTAACCCTTCTATTCAAAACCCAAGTTTTAGAACTGAAAAAGCCTTTTTGATTAGAAGCTAAACGTCTTCAACGTTACCCGAAAACGGTGTCCAGGGTGACAGAATCCACACTAACAAGGAGGAACATAGTGCCCGTTGTAGTGAGTGACCGTCTCCGTGGTTGTGAAGCGTAGCCTAGTGAACTAGACCAAACTCTTACTTTGCAAATGATATATTTATTTAGTCTGGCTTGCCAGGCCATGGGAAGCAGGGGTCTGCCGAGGAAGTTAGACTTCAGCCGAGTGACTGTCCTGTGAGTTATGGATCGACTGTTTGCTGACGAACAAGAGATTACGTAGCCCTTTTTAAAAGACACACCATGTCAGCAAAATCAGCGTGATACTGCTGCTGTGGTGTGTCTTATGAACACGCCGCGGCGGCACGGCATTGCGAGAATTTAGTGACATTTATGCCGCCACCCCTGGTAGTAATACTGCTGCAACGCCGGACTTGTTCATGCATATTACGCCTTGGCGCAATGGAGGGAGGTGTCGTGATCATGTGGGGAGTTACTGCCGCGCTCCAACTATGTTGAAAACGAACACGGCCTTAAGTTTCGCTTTTGTAAACAAAACCCGCTGAGTTGATAAACTGGAGCAATGCAGCGCTGCAGGAGCTTCTCTCTGTTAGAGCTGGAGCTCAGATCACCAGAGACGGCATGGGGACTGTGGAGGACACACACCTTTAGGAGCAGCTTGTTAAATGTATGGTGTGTATGTATGGTTTAACAAGCTACAGATTATTCTTAAAACCATCCGACACCATCATGCAGAGTCAACGTTACCCTTTTGTGTAACGGTCGTTCTCGGGGTCCGGAGAAGAGGCAGCCAGGTGGTGAGTTCACCGGACACCAACTCTCCCAGGGTCTTAAAGATTCGTCGTTCCCTTTGAGCTTAGATTTCACCGGCCATGACTTGCTACCAGGGTCTGCAAATTAGACGCTCCACGTCTGAGGAACTGTAGCGTCTGATGTCACTCGCAAGCGTTGCAGAGTGACTGTGACCTTGGTCAAAAGAGAGGATGGTCCCAAATGTGTTGCTCACCTGGTCGTGCTAAGCAAGTGAGCTGGCGAAGAACTGGGGATCAGGAAATGATCCTTATATTTATTAACTGTTGTTGACAAATTTGGACAAATCAGAATTTGACAGGTTTTAAGGGCGCTACCAAAGACCTCAGAGAATCACCCCCTCACTCAGATACTTAGAGGTTAACTCTTACGCCTGGAACACACCAGCTGCAAAGTGGATTGCTCACGAAGTTCGCACACTTCCCGCTGCTCCTCTGTTCACATCAGGAGAGAATTTTTGACGAGCGCATTTACTCGCGCCTACTGTTTTCCAAGTCACTTGGGAAAAAAACAGAAAATTGTCTTCTGTGGGCACATAGACTCATAATAAGTGGAGACCTTGCTATTTTTATTTTGACTGCAGTTTTACGTTTTTCTGTTCCTACTCTGAGATTATCCTGGTTTGAAACACATTACCACTTTTTTAGCCTGAGCTGAGGAAAATGCCATACGGTTTCCAAATAAGGCCTGACTGAGTGCTGCTGGCAGTATTAATAGAACAAGTCTGCCGCTGGGGAAATATCTGAATTGACTTGTTGAAAGATTTTATCTGATGCATGCCGCTTCTATGACGGTGTAGGCGGGCTCCTGTGTGAAGCAACAGACTCAGCTGTAGCTGTAAGGCAGCACAGGCTCATGTTTTAAATGTGTCATCTGAACGCTTCCATAACCTCCACAATAAAAATGTACACATGGGAATGAGAGTATTGTAATGGAATGAAATGACTGTTTTCCACCAAAAGTCATTTTCCCCCCCTGACACAGAACTAGTCTGCATTTCCGGAACTGCGCTGCTCTGGGTGGCTGCATGTTGGAGTAGCTCTGTTGACTATATGCAAGTTTTGCCTTTTTTTGGACATTTTTTCTTCTAGTTTCTCAAGAAAAACTGTATTTTTTGGACACTTTACTTTTCTGTTTCCATTGCTGTGAAGCTTGGAGGATTTTTACTGCTATTTTTTTTAGCTTTTTTTTTACTTTTTGAGCATTTGTTATAATGTGTAACCATGGCAACAAGCTGGTTTACAATCGGGAGCAGCTGATTAACACTGGAAAGGCTGAAAGTGTACCTGGACTGCAAATTGTAAAATTTTTGTTAAATTGAATGGGACTCCAGAAGAAGCAAAGATACTGGTGATTAAAAGTTTAGAATATTTGGATCAATATCAGTGAAAGAGATGATGATAATTTACAAATTATAGACCTGTGTCAATACTATGACAATTTTCCAAAATATTAGAAAAGCTTTTTGTTAAAAGATTCGATAATTTCGTTGATCAATATGGGTTGCTGACGGAATGCCAGTATGGCTTCAGGAATAATAGATCAACAGTCCAGGCACTGATTGATCTTAATGAGGAAATAACAGAATGCATTGACAAAAAGAAGCATGCAATAGGGTTGTTTTTAGATCTGAAGAAAGCTTTCGATACAGTAAACCATGACATATTGATGAGAAAAATGGAAAAATATGGTTTCAGGGGTATAGTATTGGACTGGTTGAAAAGTTATTTATTAAATAGACAACAATATGTGCAAATAAATCAACATAAATCAGGACTACGAGAGATACAATGTGGGGTATCTCAAGGATCAGTCTTAGGACCTAAACTATTCATAATGTACATAATTGACATTTGTAGGGTTTCACAAGTATTGAAGTTTGTATTGTTTGCAGATGACACAAATGTTTTTTGCTCGGGTGTGGAATTGCAACAGGTCCAGGATGTGGTCACACAGGAAATGAATAAATTTAAAAAATGGTTTGATGTAAATAAACTGTCACTAAATTTTGAGAAAACAAAATTTATGTTGTTTGATAATGAAAGCAGATACAATGAATTAGATATAGTAATTAATCATGTCAAAATTTAGAGTATATGAAATAAAATTTCTTGGGGTGGTCATAGACAGCAGGATCTGTTGGAAGCCACACATCAAATATGTTAGGGGGAAGCTTGCACGGGGCATTGCTATATTGGGGAAAGCTAAGTATATTTTTAATCAGAAAGCACTTTATATGTTATACAATACAATGCTACTGCCATATTTGAGCTATTGTGTAGAGGTCTGGGGAAATACGTATAAAAGTAATTTACAAACAATAACAACAATGCAGAAAAGGGCTATCAGATTAATAACAACTGCAGGATATTTGGATCACACAAATGAACTTTTTATTAAAACACGGACAATGAAGTTCCAGGACTTGGTTAAACACAAAACAGCACAAATAATGTATAAAGTAAGAAATAAATTAATGCCTAATAAAATACAGAAACTGTTCACAGAGAGAGAAGGAGGATAAAACCTGAGAGGGACAATAAACTTAAAGATACATGAGTTTAGAACAACATTAAAACAGATGTGTATCACAATAATAGGGGTTAAATTATGGAATAATTTAGAAGAAGAAATCAAAGTAAGTACAAATATAAATGTGTTTAAAATGAATTATAAAAAACATCTTCTGAACAAGTATATATTGGAAAATAGATGATTTATGTGGTTGTCCTTTGTTCTAAGGAAAAGTAAATATGACCATCAATTGTAAAAAAATGTTTTTTTTTCTTCTTTTTTTTCCATATGGTTTGGTGGTTTTTGGTGACTTGTACCAGTTTGTTTGTCTTAATGTTGGTTTTGTGTTACATTTAGTAAACAAGTAAAAATTACTTGTATAAAGGGGTAGGGACATATAAGTTTCAACTTCAGCCTACTCCTTTTCAGACAGAGAAGAAGAAAAAAAGGGATGATGATATGTATTTTTTCTGTTTGTGTTTAAAAAAAAATTATGTATATTTTCTTTGTCTGAAATAAACTAAACTAAATAGTACCTCAGCTGAAGTCACAAATCCCAAGTGAGCTAAAACGCAAGAAGCGTGGATGCAGAGCAGGAGCAAAACGGAGACAGAGAAAGAGGAAATTCAAACCATCTCTTCCATCGATCATAATGGGCAATGTGAGATCACTGGCCAACAAGATGGAGGAACTCCAAGCCCTTTCAAGGACTCGGCCAGAGTTTCGGCAGTTTCGGAACCGCTGGAGGAGATAATGCAAAGAAAGATTCTCCAGAGAATCAAGAAAATGATGGACAACCCTGAGCATTCTCTTCACAAGACTGTCCGACAACGGAAGAGTGTCTTCAGTCAGAGGCTTCTTCAGTTTCGCTGCAACACTGACCGCTACTGGAGATCCTTCCTGCCAACAGCCATTGTAATATACAATAACTCTTAGATGACTTGATTATTATTCTGAGCTACTGCAGCAATCAATTTCCCTCTGGGATTAATAAAGTATTTTTGAATTTGAATTTAATTGAATATGGCCTCAAGGTCTCATGCATTTGTTATAAACTGCTTCTTTCCAGCTCAAGAGAAGAATGAAGAATGGACTCTCTCCTTTTAATAAATCAAAAAACTCTATTTTTAATAAAGCTAATCAAACAAAGTGTTAGTCAATAATAAGATGTGACCAATCAGTGAAATCAAAATATTAATTACTTTATTATAATCCTATAGAATATAATAAGTAATATGACTTTAAATGTTCCACTAGGACTGATCTCACGTAGCTTTAAGAGACATGACACATTGCTTTACTGATCCATTCAGAATCTGCCAGATCAGACGGAGGTGTGGTTTTGACGGCGCTTGGTAAATCTGTCATCTTTTCATTCGACCATAAACCAAAACATCCAAAGTATAAAACTATGCCAGTTCAAAGCATTCGACAGAAGTTGACAGAGTGGCCAATCCGTAACTTTCCTCTTCAGCCGAAAAACCAACGGCAAGCTGGATAAAATCTGTTGTTGTTCCAACTGCTGCAACGGTTCCTTTCAGAATAAAAGCTGAACCATCACGACCCCGTTTTGGGTCTTGTTAGATGCCGATAAACCGTTGTGACCCGGAAGTATCTCAAGACTGGTGGTCGGCTGCCGCGGCTGTTCTGCAAGCTTTGGCTCCACAAAGGTCAAGCTGGACCTCTACACCTCCTGATCTAGACGGGAACTTCCACAAGGGTGCGTAGACCAACAAAATGGCGTCTTATGTGTTTATGAATCTCCTAACCAAAGCTTAACGCGAAGACATCACCTTCAATTCCCATCAGAACTAATCGTTTCTTCGGATTGGCTGGTTCTGAGCAACATTCCACACTACACCATTCTCCGTCTCATTCACCTTATTACACCATACATTTAGTGTTAAAGTTAGTCTAGTTTTAATTTGTTTAGTAATAAATCTTTAAACCTTTAAAACCTGACTCTCTCTCTCTTCTGTTGTCTCTGAGTGAATATGAAGTGGTTGCATAATCCCTGCAATAAAAAGTTCCAGTCTTCTGGTTAAACAATACCCACAGATCCATAAGGTTGATTTCATATTTACTATGGAATCTGTTGTCTTATGGCTCATTAAATAACATGTAAATTAACTCATTACAGTATGTAAGAAGTTGAACCAGTATCATGGGGAAGTCTACTAATGCTGAACTGGGACTGGTCAGGGGAAAACAAGCAGAAATATCCGAATAGATACTTTGACTGTCCTCATGTTTTTACACAATCTTTTTATCTTTCCGGGCCATGCATCTCTTCAAATTTTGCCTGCCGCCAGTTGCTCCTTTCACTTTTTGCACAAGGATCTGCTGCGGAGGGATTCTTGACTTGTTACTGCCATGCTGCGTTTGTTCCAGTGACAGAGAGAGAGGCCCGTGGTGTGGATGTGATTCAGCTGGCTGATTCAGCCCATTAAACGGCTCTAAGAAAAGAAAGGGCCCTCCGGCTTCAGCCTGCTGCTGGCTGCCAGTCCCAGGACTTACTGTACGCCTTTCACTAAACAGAAACAATGTATTTTAGCACTTGGATTCATAACAGCTTGTAGCTGGTTGAGAGGTGGAAACTTGGACGTTCTTATTTGCAGCAAAAATAAATAAAAAATAAAATGGCAGCACATCCCAGCATGCACCAGTAAGGTCTCTCCTCCACCAACTCTACTGTAATTACATGCAATCCAGAAATCAGGTTATCCCGCAAATTAAACAGCAGGTTTCAGAAGTAAGAATGTGTGTGCACACTGCAGGTCAGGGGCATTTATTTCCAGGATTATTTTGAAAAATTCTAAGATCCTGTGCTGAGGATTTCTGTGGAACAAAGTCAGCTGATGACAGTAAAATGTCTCAATCCCTGTGCTGTGCTGGGTTGTTCTTGTGAGTTTAGTCGTTATAAGTTGAGTCAGATTAGTCATGGCAGCACGAGTGATGTGGGCTGATAAGGCTGTGTGCTACTAAAACATGCTGGCTGTTTTAGAAGTGCTGGACCTGAAACCTGGACTGTCCCGGCTCAGTTTCACTTCCTGTTGTTGGAATATTTTTACTTCTTAACTTTTTTATGATTTTTGTTTTTACTCTTGGTCCTGGATATTTTACATGAACAAAATAAATTGAATAAATAAAAAAACAACCATTTTAATCAGCGTGTTCATTTTACAGCATACAACCTATTAGGGTGATTGTAAATGAATAAATTAACTGAAATAGTCAAAGTTTGAGAATATTTAACTGTTTATGTGAAAATTAACATTGTATTAATGTTGGAAAGTCTTAAAATACATTTTAAAAAATCAAACATTAAAGGCAAAAATCCATGAGAAAAAATGATTGTTATTGTTTGATATTGTAACTTCAAAAGAGACTCGTGTTTTACCTTCCAATACATACGATTTAAACAAAACTTTGGATGTTATTGAGCTGGTAATTAATTTTATGACATAAAAGGCAAAAAGTGATGTTCTGCTGAAGTCACTGTCCGGATAAATAATTGTATCTCATGGCACCATCTAGTGGCTGACAAGCATATCACACAAGATGTTAGTTTCACTTCTGTACGTAAGGCTGAAAGGAACGCCTTTTGTTCATGAATGTGCTTCTCTAGCTAAACAAAGCTAAAACACATCGTCTTACAGTTATTACGCTCATGTTATGTTGTGTTTTTGTATTTTTACTATATTTTTTATAATCTACTTGTCCATGAGAAAAGTAGCCAACTCTGCATCAACCGGGGTACGTCCTTAAACGCTTGAGCACGCTCTGTGATTAACATATGTACGTAAGTGGTAAACTAAGGCTAGTGCTGACCGACGCTCAGATCACATATTTTCATATTGCATTAAGCTCTATGGGACAGAGGGCGGGTTTAGCAAAAAAACAAACAAAAAAAAAACCCATCCTGAATGGCCTCAATTTAAAATAGTTTTGGTCTGAGCGCAACCAAGACTAAACATATTGTGTAAACAGTAAACAGTAATTAGAACATTTTAACCCATCACATAAACTGCAAAAAAGAATCCTGTTTTCCTTATTTCCGATTATAACTGTTCATGCAAGCTGAACATGAAACTAGTCTCCTACACCTATCTCCTGCATTAGCTTCTGATAGAAAACAGACAGTGAAACCAGGATTAGAAAAGCCTGACAGATCTACATCACACTGTCACTTATAACATTCATGGACTCACCCATCTTGACTCGCGATGTGGAAGGTTGTTGTTGGTTTAGTGTCCAGGAAACAGCGGAGAACGTCTCGGCCAGTAGAAGCTAACTGTTAGCATTAGCAACATCACCACTTAGCAGAACTCCTTTAGGCTTGTGTTATTTGTGGAGGTAAAACATCAGCGTTGCAAATCAAACAGAGTTAGAGGTAGAGTTGGTTTGCTGTCAGGTGTTTTTTTTTTCAAAACACACACACACACATGCACACATACACGCACGTAACCCTGTTTCCTACTTCATAGCTTTAACTTGGGAGGTGTTACATGAATCATGGTGGAACAGAAAACACAGCAGAGATTTTGTTTTGGGATTTTTCAGATTAAGATTTTTCTAAAATGAAGTCGGTTTGTTTCTGTTTGTCTCGTCACACACTGACTCTAATAATGAGACGTATAAAGATATTCTGACAAATGTGTCAAATCCTAGGAGTGGGTTGAGACGCCCTGTTCCTGTTCCAGAGAGGGAGGGAGGAACACCAGTGGAGCGGATAGAAACAAAGATGCTTTACTCGAACTCAGAGCAAACAGCTGCAGCCACAGAAAACTCACTTCAAACCATTTGCACAAACACAATCAGTTGTATCTGTGTTCTGAATATTTCACGCCTGAACTTTCAGTTTCATCCAGATTGCTGAAGAACACCTTGCTGTGTAGTTCTGCAGCTGGAGAACCCAAACTGACATTTCTATCAAACAAGTTTTGATAAGATACACAAGTAGTCACAAAAAAGCAGCAATAAAAAAAAAAAACAAGATTGATTTTAAGGACATTTTCAGCAAGTAATCACTGGCTCCACAAACAGCTGAGAAAACTCAAATGTCCTCTGTGGCCCAGCAGTTTTGAGTCAGGGCTGTTCAGTAATGATGAGCGATCGTGAGATCGATAGGCGGACTGATGCCGCGTCTGCAGTGATGCGGGCGTTGTACCGGTCTGTTGTGGTGAAGAGAGCGGAGCCAGAAGGCAGATCTATATCCTCACCTGGTCAAAAGCTTTTAGTGACTGAAAGAATGAGATTGTGAATACAAGCAGCTGAAATGAGTTTTCTCCATAAGGTGTCTGGGCTCTCCTTTAGGGTGAGGAGCTCGGTCATCCAGGAGGGGCTCAGAGTAGGCAAGTCGCTCCTCCACATCGAAAGGAAACAGGTGAGGTGGCTCTGGTATCTGATTAGGATGCCTACTGGATGCCTCCCTGGTGAGGTTTTCTAGGAATGACCAACCGGAAGAAGACCCAAGGAAGACCCAGGAAACGCTGGAGGGACTATGTCTCTCAGCTGGACAGGGAACGCTTTGGGATTCCCCCGGAGGAGCTGGCCCAAGTGGCTGGGGAGAGGGAAGTCTGGGCCTCTCTGCTAAGGCTGCTGCTACTGAGACCAGATTCTGGATAAGCGGAGGATGGATGTTCTATAAGCTGCTAGTGCCAGGACTCAAATACTGGTTTAGTTGACCAACAACAGCTGGATTAAGGAAGAAAAAAATGACAAGATGCCAATCTTCTTTACCATATTCTAAGATCTCAGTCTCACACAGACATCTCTTCCTTTCAACTTTTGTCCACAGATAGTGTCTAACATCCTGATTTTCTCCTGCACCAACATTGTTGGGGTGTGCACCCATTACCCCGCTGAGGGCTCCCAGAGGCAGGCCTTCCAGGAAACCCGGGAATGCATCCAGGCACGCCTTCACTCCCAGAGGGAAAACCAGCAGCAGGTAGGCTTTGAAGGTGACTAGAAGAGAAACGTAGAAGCGAATCTACAGTAGATTCCAATCTAAACTCAGAAAATCAGGGTTTTACTTGACATTTGACACTTTCTTTTTACTCACTTTTGATTTTTCTTGTAAGGGATCACCTGGAAGTTTATAAGCCAAATATCTAGCTGTGGTAGGAGGGACTGGCTTTTGACTCAAGTCTAATAATATAGTAAATGATCATTTTATTTCTGAGAATTCTTAATTCTGTAACATCTCTAACGATAATTATTTCATTTTCATGTGAATTAGTTCTCAGCCATGGCATTCCCTCGGGTCCAGCAGCTACCGTGTTTTCGTCTTTTAGGCTTTTACCTGCACAACAAACTCATTGCTCTTCTTTCTTCTGCAGGAGCGTCTCCTGCTCTCGGTACTTCCTCGTCACGTTGCCATGGAGATGAAAGCTGACATAAATGCCAAGCAGGAGGACATGATGTTTCATAAGATCTACATCCAGAAGCACGACAACGTCAGGTAACATCAGGGCTGACGGAGGAAAACAGATTAAAGCGAGTCTAATGAAAGAAAGAAAATCAGTGAAAATACATTTCTGAAACCTTAAAGCTCACCATGAGCATGCTGATGAACAAGAGATGGAGAAAGAGAAAGAGAGAGATATTTCATTGGGTAATTTACAATCATTTCTTAGCGTATGTTGTACCAGGAAGTTCAAGATGGAGAGCAGGAAGCCTAACATGCTCCTTTCTCCTCTGATCCATCTCAAACATCTAAGGTCAAACGCAGCTCCACTTGGGTTTGCATTGTTGAGTTTAAAGGGATATTCCATCCCTGAGTGAACTGTTGTCTATTTCTGTATTTCCCAGAGTTAGACAAATGAGAAGAAAGCATTTTTGTAACTAGTGCAGTAACTCTATCACGAGGAACAATTGGTATCATTGTTGAATAATTTTGCACACAAAATGCTAGTTCCTGCTATTTCCTTGCATTGTTTATGCTAAGCTAAAGCTAATGGACCACTGCCAGACCAGGAGAATTACTGCGCTATTGACAAAAATGCTATCTTACTCCTACTGCACACTGGAAGCAAAAGCGGCACCGAAAGGGCACCGAAATGGCACCACTTCAGATACAGTCTATAATAGTCAACCGGCTGCGATCGACACGGCCATTTCCAGAAGCGCTGCTAAAGGTAAAATCAGGTTCTATTTTTTTCCGCGAACCACTTCTGGGATGTCTCCAGCTCAACCAGAACAAAACTGAAGTTTTAGTTATCGGTCCTGAGGCCCAGAGAGAGAAGCTTTTACCAAAATTACAATCACTGTCTCTTAATTCATCTTCACAAGTGAAGAAACCTGGGTGTCATCTTTGACTCTGAGCTGACTGTCATCCATCATATTAAAAATATCACCAAAATAGGTTTTTAATCATCTAAAGAACATCGCCAGAGTCCGCCCCATTCTCTCTCGGGCCAATACGGAGACTCTGATGCACGCTTTTATCACCAGTAGAATAGACTACTGTAATGCCCTGATTTCTGGTCTTCCTAAAAAGAGGATTTCAGGTTTACAACTATTACAAAACTCAGCAGCACGTGTCCTGACGAAGACCAGGAGGCGGGAGCACATTACTCCAGTTTTAGAATCACTGCATTGGCTCCCCGTATGTTTCAGGATCGATTTTAAAATAATTTTAAAGTAATTTAATAGTTTTTAAGTGTCTTAGTGGTCTTGGGCCTTCTTATCTTTCAGAACTGCTTTTACCGTATGAACCCACGCGGTCTCTGCGCTCCTCTGGCAGCCGTCTCCTTGTCATCCCTAAAGTCAGGACACATATTCACGGCAAGGCGTCTTTCCAGTACTACGGTCCTCACCTCTGGAACGAGCTGCCAGGGGAACTCAGGGCTGCTGAGAACGTTCATGTTTTTTAGAAACAGGCTCAAGACCCATCTTTTTAGCTTAGCTTTTAACTGAATACTATCACTTTTTAAATTATTTAATTACTTAGGTTATTTATTTATTTATCTATATATTTTTTATTTAATGAATTATTTTTTGATACGTGCTTTTTAAACAGTTGTTTTACTATGATCTATGATCAACATTATTTTAATATCTATATAACTTTTTATGTTACAATTCTCATTTTAGCTCTTTTGATTTTATATTTTAACCTTAATTTAACCTTTTTCCAGTGCTTCCTCTGTGGGAGCCCTCTGCCCTGGCGGCGGTGGTCGGCTGTGGTGGCCTGGGTGCTTTCCATGTGTGCCTGGGTGGTGGTGGGGGTCTCTGCCCTCCCTGACCTGGGCGCCCGGTGTCAGTGCCTTGGCTGCTGCTGTAGATCTGCCGCTGCCGGGGCGGATGGTTCCCCTGATGGTGTTTTCTTATCCTTGTCTTAGCTGGTCTGGCTCATCTGATCTCAGTCAATCGTGCTTTTTTACCATGGGGAAGGGGGCATGTATGCATGTGTGTGTGCGTGTGAGTGTGCGTGTGTGTGTGTGTGTGTGTGTGTGTGTGTGTGTGTGTGTGTGTGTGTGTGCTGGAGGATGAGAATTGTGAAGGGGTTTTTATTGTCAGACTGTTTTTAAAATTCTGGGGATGGGAGGGAATGTGGGTATGCGGGGCCTTTTTAATTTGTTAAGCACATTGAGTTGCATGTATTGTAGGATTAAGTGCTATGTAAATAAAAGTTGATTGATTGATTGATTGATTAATTGATTGATTGATGTGTCAGTTACCGCAATCAACATAACGCTAGACAGGAACTCACATACGTTTTCAGTGTAAAATCCCCAGTGATTTTCAAAATAACAGTATTGCAGTGATGCAATTTCATATATATGTAATTTACGTGCAGGGGTAGACTGGCCTCTCTGGCATTCTGGCACTGTCCCGGTGGGCCGCTTAGCCAAGCGAGATGGCTAAGTCATAATTATGAGATGATTTATTTTTTTTTATCTATGTGGCAGGAATGGGCTTCCATACTTCCTTGACAATCCTTGTCATTGTGTGGGAAAAAAAGTGTATAAATAAAAATGAATGACGTGTGTTCATAGGGAAATCGCTGGTGAGCCGTGCTGACTCATGTTTGCGCATGCGCCGTGAGCAGCTCTGGTACTGTTTAAGTCGCAGTCGCTTGCAGCGCAGCTTCAACGGGGCGATGCACTCATGAGGAACGAGCAAAAAATCAATTACGTATGAGCTCACGACTGCTGATCAGGAGCTGGTCACGTGGTGGTAATTGTCTCTCGTTACCCCTGTATACACGATGCTCAGCACAAAACTTGCCCTGATCTCATAGATTCCTGCACGAGGACAAAATCGGCTCAATAAAGTGAAAAAGTCGTTGAAGTCTTTGTGCCCATTTGTAAAGTGTGTGCATTAAGGAGCAAATACAGTAGGAATGAATCTGTCTGGCCAGCAATTAGACTCAAACCTGGACCTTTGTCTCCGTTTGATGGTCTTAGTTAAAACACAATAAGTTCAGTCACCTTTACAACACCTTCAGCATTGATGCCCTTGATGACTGAGAATCCTCACTGACCTGCTGTCTTGAGTTAGTAATCCATCCATCCATCCATCTTCTGAACCCGCTTTGTCCACGCAGGGTCGTGGGGGGGCTGGTGCCTATCTCCAGCAGTCAACGAGCAAGTAGGCGGGGTACACCCTGGACAGAGAGCCAGTCCATCGTAGGGCAACACAGAGACACACAGGACAAACAATCATGCACACACACACACCTAAGGACAATTTAGACAGACCAATCAACCTAACAGTCATGTTTTTGGACTGTGGGAGGAAGCCGGAGTACCCAGAGAGAACCCACACATGCACAGGGAGAACATGCAAACTCCATGCAGAAAGATCCCAGGCCGGGAAGCGAACCCAGGGCCTTCTAGCTGCAAGGCAACAACTCTAACCACTGCACCACTGTGCAGCCCTGAGTTAGTATTTTAAAATCAAATTTAACTTTTTAAATCCTCAAATAGGAATACCAAGGATAGGGCAATGGTTCTCCCATCATCACATCATCTGTTCTCATGAGGGCATGGGTTATGTAAGTGTCTGAAACTGGGTAATATAAGACAAGACATGATTGGATGGGGACAGGACTGGACCACTAAGCACACAGGTTTTGCTTTTTAAGGCAACACATTGAAACTTGAGTACTATCTGTGAAAAAGAAAAGAGCATCAGTGAGTCAATGTGGATGGAAAAAGGGAATTAACAGTACGTAAAACAAAAATACAAAGTCTGCATCCTAAAGGATAAACATTATATGCAGAAAGTGTTCAGCAAGAAAGTAAGTAAAATGGATTTATAGAACACCTTTCACAGATATGTACGTCACAAAGTGCTGTACAGCACAAGTAAAATCCATCCATCCATCTATTTTCGGCCGCTTATCCGGAGTCGGATCGCAGGCGGCAGCAGCCTACAGACTGGTTTATGCTTGACGCATTTACTTTCCGCTTGGTGATGCGGCTCGCGGATGGAACGTGCTTCACAACTTGCAGCGTTTATGGTTCATGCGGCTCGTCTCTGCGGTGAGCCAATATTCTCCCAAACTGTAGGGGGCAGCATGGAGCTCTACGGCATGCATCCAACACTACACCGTAGTAGAAGTAGAAATTACTGTTTACAACATGGCATTCCAGCATTTTTTAACAGCGTCCTCGTCTTTTCCGACAGTGCAAGCTATTTCTCTCCAAGAATTATTAACAACATGTTGATCACGGTGATCTCTGAGAGCTGAATCATACAAATGTCTGTATTTAGGAACCTCTGCCATACTAGCTATTGCCAGTCCGCCATGTTTTTCCGTGTTCGACCGTCCGCGTGGTTAGAAAATTTCCTAGGTGCGCGATGCGGAAAGTTTGGGCCGTGCGGAGGTGCGGTGGAGGGGTGTGGTTGTTAAAATGATGCAATTTTGCCACACGGAGCCATGCGAACCTCACGGACGCGCCAAGCATATACCAACCTTAAGCAGAGAGGCTCAGACTTCCCTCTCCCCAGTCACTTGGGCCAGCTCCTCCAGGGGAATCCCAAGGCGTTCCCTGGCCAGGCGAGAGACAGTCTCTCCAGTGTGTTCTGGGTTTTCCTTTTAGTCTCCTCACAATTGGACGTGTCCAGAAAACCTCACCAGGGAGGCATCCTGACCAGAGGCCCGAGCCTCCTCAACTGGCTCCTCTTTATGTGGAGGAGCAGCGGATCTACTCCGAGCTTCTCACCCTATCTCTAAGGGAGAGCCCAGCCCCTCTGCGGAGAAAAATCATTTCGGCCGCTTGTATCCGTGATCTCGTTCTTTCGGTCACTACCCAAAGCTCGTGACCATAGGTGAGGGTAGGAATGTAAATCGACCGGTAAATCGAGAGCTTCGTCTTCTGACTCAGCTCTCTCTTCACCATGACAGACCGGTACAACGCCCGCATCACTGCAGAAGCAGCACCACCACCTGTCGATCTCACGCTCCATCTTTCCCTCACTCGTGAACAAGACCTCGAGAAACTTCTCCACTTGGGGCAGGACCTCATCCCTGACCTGAAGACCTAGAGGGCAGCAGTAGCTCAGGTGGTAGAGCGGGTTGCCTCATGATCGGAGGGCCATGGGATCGATTCCAGCTCCCACCAGGGGTATCCTGCTGTTGTGTCCTTGGGCAAGACACTTCACCCAACTTGCCTGTGTTAGTGGTGGTCAGAGGGGCCGACGGCACCAAATGGCAGCCTCGCCTCTGTCAGACCTCCCCAGGGCGGCTGTGGCTACAAGTAGCTTACCATCACTAGCAGTGTGTGAATGTGAGAGTGTGTGAAAGCGTCTTTGGGGGTCTTGAAAAGCGCTTTATAAGTTCAATGCATTATAATTATTATTATTACCCTTTTCTAAGTCAAGACCATGGTCTCAGATTTAGAGGAGCTGATTCTCATCCCAGCTGCTTCACATTCGGCTGCAAAGCACTCCAGAGGTCATGTTCTGATAAAGCCAGCAGGACCACATCATCTGCAAAAAGCAGAGACTCAATCCTCAGGCCACCAAAACGGATCCCCTCAAAACCTTGGCAGCGCCTAGAAATCCTGTCCATAAAAGTTGTGAACAGAATCGGTGACAAAGGGCAGTGGTTGTAAAATCAAGTAAAATCAGGACAAAATATTGTTAACTAGGAAAAAGAGTCGACATAGAACAATAATTAAAGGAGTATAAACAAAATCATTAAACAGGGAAGATCTTTCAAAGTAAAAGCATACACTTGTATTCATAGGGACCTTTTGGGCAGAGGGACAAATGGGAAGGATTTCAGGCATGAAAGGATGAGGGACTGGGACGGCGAGGCTTAGATCCTGGTCAGCTGATCTGCACAGAACCCTTCCAGTATCTTTGTCAGGACCAGCAGATTTCCTGGGTTTCACTCCCTTAAGGTCCACCTCATCAAAGCAAGCAAATGAATTATTTAGCTTTTCTGCAAACGCAGCATCACCCTCGGCCAACATGGCGTCGCTGGACCTGTACTGGGTGAGTCGGAGAGAGATTCATAGATTTTTCTCTAAAGCTAACATCTTCCATCTAGTTACATCCGTTTGGGGCCGATGTTTAAAGCCAATCCTGTTTTCTTTTAATTTTTCCAGAATGTTCTAGTGTCACTTTCAAAAAAGCACATAGCAACAAATCTAGGGTTTTTTTCTGGTCCTTGTTGGAGACTAACATAAAATCACATATTTTTAGTGTCCTGACACAACAGGTGCTGCCTTTGGCCCCTCCCTCACACGTAAGCACTCACAGGTGCCTCAGAAGTCCCGCTCCAGCCAGTCAGCGTCATGATTGGGGGAAGGCGCCTAACCAAAGACATGTAGGACACAACTCAGACCAAAAGATGGGAGAAAAAATAATTTACAAAAAAAAAAAAAAGAAGAACTGAAGGTGCACTGAGTGTCAGTGGTTTGTTCACAGACACGGGAGCTCTGCGTCTGGAGGAGGGAGAACACTGGTGAGTATTTGCAGGTATGCCCTGAGGTCCATTTATGTCCTAAGGTAGATTTGAGGGACTTACAGTCAGGTAAGAGTAGCTGGCTGGAGGAGGGAGCAGGTCGAGAGCCAGGAGAAGCGCAGGAGAGGGAGCAAAGGTGGAGGTGAGCAGAGCGTCCTGGTGGATGGGAGACACTGAGCCGAAATGTCCGGTTAGTCGTTATGGAGAACGGTGAGTGGGTCCATGAGGTTCTGAGTTTCCAAACCCAGGAGTCCTGAGGTGAGTATCCAAATGGCTCAGCGTCCAGAGGGAAACACTGGATTCCAGGAGGTACAGGTGCTGGCCAGTAAATTAGAATATCATCAAAAGGTTGAAAATATTTCAGTAATTCCATTCAAAACGTGAAACTTGTACATTATATTCATGCAATGCACACAGACCAATGTATTTCCAATGTTCATTACATTTAAATTTGATATTCATAAGTGACAACTAATGAAAACTCCAAATTTGGTATCTCAAAAAATTAGAATATTCTGAAAAGGCTGAATATAGAAGACACCTGCTGCCACTCTAATCAGCTGATTTACTCAAAACACCTGCAAAGGCCTTTAAAAGGTCCCTCAGTCTTGTTTTGAAGGCACCACAATCATGGGGAAGACTTCTGACTTAACAGCTGTCCAAAAGACAATCATTGACACCTTGCACAAGGAGGGCAAGACACAAAAGGTGATTGCTAAAGAAGCTGGCTGTTCGCAGAGCTCTGTGTCCAAGCACATTAACAGACAGGCGAAGGGACGGAAAAAATGTGGTAGAAAAAAGTGTACAAGCTCTAGGGATAACCGCACCCTGCAGAGAATTGTGACGACAAACCCATTCAAAAATGTGGGGGAGATCCACAAAGAGTGGACTGCAGCTGGAGTCAGCGCTTCAAGAACCACCACGAGGAGACTCATGAAAGACATGGGATTCAGGTGTCGCATTCCGTGTGTCAAGCCACTCTTGAACATGAAACAGCGCAAGAAGCGTCTCGCCTGGGCCAAGGACAAAAAGGACTGGACTGATGCTGAGTGGTCCAAAGTTATGTTTTCTGATGAAAGCAAGTTCTGCATTTCCTTTGGAAATCAAGGACCCAGAGTCTGGAGGAAGAGCGGAGAAGCACAGAATCCACGTTGCATGAGGTCCAGTGTAAAGTTTCCACCGTCAGTGATGGTGTGGGGTGCCATGTCATCTGCCGGTGTTGGCCCACTCTGTTTCCTGAGGTCCAGGGTCAATGCAGCCGTCTACCAGGAAGTTTTAGAGCACTTCATGCTTCCTGCTGCTGACCAACTTTATGGGGATGCAGACTTCACCTTTCAACAGGACTTGGCACCTGCACACAGTGCCAAAACCACCAGCACCTGGTTCAAGGACCATGGTATCCCTGTCCTTGATTGGCCAGCAAACTCGCCTGACCTTAACCCCATAGAAAATCTATGGGGTATTGTGAAGCGGAGGATGCAATACGCTAGACCCAACAATGCAGAGGAGCTGAAGACGACTATCAGAGCAACCTGGGCTCTCATAACACCTGAGCAGTGCCACAGACTGATCGAGTCCATGCCACGCCGCATTACTGCAGTTATTGAGGCAAAAGGAGCCCCGACTAAGTATTGAGTGCTATACATGCACATTCTTTTCATGTTCATTCTTTTCAGTTGGCCAACATTAGAGAAACAAACATTTTTTCATTGGCCTTTAGAATATTCTAATTTTCTGAGATACCAGATTTGATGTTTTCATTGGTTGTCACCTATAAATATCAAAATTAAACGTAATAAACATCGGAAATACATTGGTCTGTGTGCATTGCATGAATATAATGTACAAGTTTCACGTTTTGAATGGAATTACTGAAATATTTTCAACCTTTTGATGATATTCTAATTTACTGGCCAGCACCTGTAAGTAAAATCCAAAAATCTAAATCCTAGAGCAAAATACTACTAACAAAGATTATCCTAGAGATCCTAGAGAACATGTGTGGCTGGGTACTACCAAGCTGTGGCAATCTTCCAGCATCAAATTGTGTCCTCCATCCACCTTGTGTAGGAAGCACCCCGCTGATTGCAGATCAGGGACAGCTGGTGGCACTCCCTCTCCTGGTAAGAGACTCAGAGATGTTAAGTGAATGAGGAGTACTCACCCCGGCTCATGACAGTCAGAGCAGCTCTGACAGCAACCCCTCAGCATAGGAACTGCACATGCATGACGTTGCTGCTGGCTGATTCCACACATGTGAGAAAAAACTATCTAAAGGGAAGAAAACTTTACCTTATCCTTCAACGTTGTTTCTCTCTCTTATGGCGTTCATTACAAACACACACATGTGACCGACAGCCCACAGCATCCTTACCGAGGAGATGGCAACATTGGACCTGTGTCTCTTTCCAGTTCCAGTGACTCCCAAATCCCTTTTAGTGCATCATATGATTTGTTGTTCATGAAACTCCGTTTATAACTGAAGAGATTGTAAAACACTGTAACCCCACAGGCCTGGCTGGGATTAGGATTAGCACCACCTTGTGGCAAAATAGCTTTTGAATTCTCTGATAAAGTGTCCTAAACACAACTAGTGTTGTTTTAGTTTAATAATGTCTGTAGCAATCAGGTATGAGGGGAAAATCATCTAAATACAAAGTACTCTTGAAGCCCTTAATCACTTTGATGTCTCCCTTTGAAATCGTACAGGTTGAAGCAGCAAGTCACATACCTCCTGTTCTGCTTCGGTCTGTGGCCGTAAGTGTGTAGTGAGCGGGGCGCCGCGGTAACCAGGTGTGACCGGACTTGTTGGGAAGCAGTCAGCAGCTTATTTGGTAATTGCGGCTCTGCTGAGAGGCAGAGAAACAACAGGAAGAGGAGTGGCAGCTCCCACCGCTGCAACTAAAGAACAGGAGTGTAAACAGGAGGAGGCAGAGACATGGGGGCTGAAGCCTGCTGCTGATGTAGAAACATATTACACATGAGCCCGTCCACAGCTCTGCAGAACAGAGGTGGCAAATGAGTTAATGAAGCATGCAGTTACATCTGTTTGATCCTGCAAAAAGGGTCAAATTGGTTCTGATGGTTCAGGAGGGATATTTGTTCCATGCAGATATAAAAACAAAACAAAAACTTGGATAGTGCCTGGTTAAAATCGTCTTATTTGTGCGCGTCAGGTCGTCAGCTTGGCTTCAGTTAACCTAATACATTTCCTGTACAACTCCTTTTTCCTCTGGCTGCCACATACACACGTTTGTACCGGAACAACTGGTTCCCAGGGGCATTAGTGGCTCTGAAGGTCGTCCGCTTATCCCAACTTTTTTGGTGCGTGTCCCGCCTCCTGTGCTACATGTCTTTGGACAAATGAAAGAAGCACATAAAGGCCCCAGATGGGATCACTCGTGTGTGCATGTATGTAGCTACTGTCTTATTATGTAGAATAAAACATATTTGCAGCAGATGGGCTCAGTGGCGAGTTAAGGACAAAGATGAGCACAAATCAAACCAAAGACGGAGCTCGTGGCTAAATTGTGTGTCCAAATGCAAGAAGGAGTTTTGTCATTTGGTGTGACGTAACTTCAAAGTCGACCCTTTTCCTACATTTTATGTCTAAATGCATTTTTTAATTGAGATTAAAAAAAACTGTTTTTAATAATTCATGATCAGGGTTTAAACATCAGAACGAATCAAATTGTTATTTTGTGTTTATTCTAATGGGATTATACAAGAGGGGCGATAATTTGATGATGTCAGGCTGCTCTTTGAATGCAGACGAAATCATTTGCAAACAGAACGGTGTGAGTGTAGCTGCTGTTGTTGGTATGTAGGCCAGCAACACTCCAAACCTGACCTACAGTGTCCTTGCTCCTCCGTGTTCAGACTGAAGCATGGATACGAACTGCTTCCGAACACTTTTTGTTGTAATAATGCATTTTATTTTGTATGCTTCCACCAGTGAATCTGTTACGGTGCAGAAGGATGCTCGCAAGCATCTGTAACCTTACAGGGAAAGAATCGTTTGCTGCTGTATTTTATTATTTAGGTAATGAGACTTTTCTTCTCCTTTTTGTAAGAGGAGCAGTGGTCTGAACAACTGTGGTGCAAATAGTAGATGGCAGTAAGCCTGTGGCTATGCTGGTGCCAGACAAGAGGGAATCACAAGGTCAGACAACTGCACAGCTTCGGTTCAGCTGAGGCGACCTTGAACTGATTTAGCTGTAGTGGCTCTGTGGGCTGGTAGAAGGGACCCACTGTTTCATTTTTAACGCTCGGTTTCTCTTTATTGTTGCTTGGAGGTGGGACAGTGATCGTTTAAAGGTACTTTACCGTAAATCCCCTAATACAGGCCCGGGCCTTTATTTACACAAGAGTATTCAGGTTCAGGCCTTTATTGGAAGGAGGCCAGAATTAGAGGCAGGCATTAATTTAATTTGAGCAAAATAAACTACCAATAGAATGAATTAAATACAAGATTTTGTGTCTATTTGAACCTATAAAACACTACGTTCGTTTATTGAAAATGTGCAGTTAACCAATTGGACGGAATTTGGGCATTTTTACACCCAGTCAACAAAGTAAATAAAGCCTGGGGCATACCAGAGGCAGACGCGCCACGTCACGCCCACAATTTTGAGAAGTCAAGTGGTCACACAGGACGTGCCGCACTGCTGAGCACTTCTTGGAAAGTCACTCAATAGTCACAACATCACGCGGGACTTGAGGACAGGAAGCGGGAAGTGACTCTGTTTATACGTGATCAGAATTGTCGTCATGTTTTGTGAGATTCTAATTCATTAACAGTGGGTGAGTACGCTATTTATTAA
Source organism: Nothobranchius furzeri (assembly GCF_043380555.1). Lineage (NCBI taxonomy): Eukaryota > Metazoa > Chordata > Actinopteri > Cyprinodontiformes > Nothobranchiidae > Nothobranchius > Nothobranchius furzeri. Next base: position 31,916,057 of record NC_091754.1, on the reverse strand, counting down.
AATATTTTAAGATCAATAGTACTTTATAGTTATTAAAACTGCGGCTGGGTTTGTGCCGTAAACCGGCCACTATTAGAGACAGCGAGATGGGCTAATGTAGAAGACCTTACCAGTAATGGAATACAGGCCAATATTCGAGGATTTACGGTATGTAACAATGACACACTGTGGTCAAATTTGGGTACTGCAGTCTATGTTTCAAAACAATCTTTGTGAGTTTCATGCCAGTTGCCCATTATGGATCAGCACTGGAAGATTCTAGATCACCAGTGAAGATGAGTAAGTACATTTCACTGTAACCGTATATCAAGTTATTGAAAAATACCTTGAGATATTTTAGAGCTGACTCTTTGCTTCTAATTCACCATTAGCATTGTTAGCTCAAAGTTAGCCTCTAGCCTTTATCACCCAGTATTAGAGTTTACAAATAGGACGCCTTGGCTTCTTTGGGGTACGAAAGATAATGTCTGGGTCGCTCTTGAAACTGGCTTGCATTCTTTCCACAACGTTGCTGCATTTTGCCAACTGGTGTCGAGTTACAAATACTGGCACAGCGGCATTTACTGGCGCAGACTTGGCAACCCTGCAGCCTCAGATTGTAAACAGTAGCTACGTCCCTCATTTGTTTTTTGAAAGGAGAAAAACTAACAACCCCCCAGCCGGCTGAGGATGAAAAGTCTTTCAATGAAACCTTCCGTTCAACATGACCGAGACATTAACCTGTTTTGTGATTATTTCACAGTAAAATTATTACTTATTGTACGTTCATGTGTTTAAAGTTGTATTTACACTGTGGTAGAAGGTGTTTGGTGAAAAATAAAGTACTCCGTTCTTCAGAGTTCAGTTGTAGATGGAAGGTTTTAATGAGCCATCTATAAATTCATTCATTTTTAAACAAGGTGCTTAACAGATTTTACTTTTTAAAGTAGCTTTCTATAAAAAGAATGCATATTTTTTAAATGACACACTAATATATTTTAATTATTCATTGTAAAATAACATTTTGTTTTGTTTTGAGGTTTCCTCCCATCACTGGATGCTGCAGACCTCTCCTCTCCAGCACGTGTCTGGTTTCACTTGGCCTCCCATGCAACAGTTCACTGAAAGCAATCAAATATTCTAAGAAACGTGTAACCCAGAGATGGGACACCTAATCCTTGTAGATTTAAAGGGGCATTATGGAAGTTTGACAGCCAAAACATGTATAGAAATAATAAATGTCTTCTTCATACATTCTCCTGCAATGCCCTGGTCCTGTAGAATGAGCCCTGGCATTTTTACTGTAATTGCCTGATTTTCTGTAAAATCACAGAAAAAGAGAGCTGCTCGGGTCGAGCAGGCTGCTTCATGCGCGTTCACGCTCAGGCATAGCCCGTAGCATTTGCTAAAGCATTTCCTTTAGCAGCAGAGAGTGAGGTAGTGCCAACTCAGCGACTTTGTCACTGTTCCTAACGCCTAGTGATGAACCTGGCTACATTTCTGAGGACCCTTAGCTACTTTCTTCTATATATTTCTTGCAAATTAGCAACACAATAGCCATTTTCGCTCCGAACCGTTCTTTGAATGTTGTTTCAGCTGTCATCAAGGATATAAATATTACAGATACAAGATATATCATTGGCGCTTTAGCTCACCTAATAAGGCGTTGTACTCTCATGCAGAAGACCTGGGTTCAATTCTGGATGTGTGTATAGTTTATTTAGAGTTTCTTTTTTACATTAATGGTATATTTTTTTACAGTAAGATGCCCAAATTTTTATTTGAGACTCGCCGAATGGCATTGAATTCACAGATAAAAAAGATGTGGGTTCAACTTTCATTTTGGAACAATTTTTCAAGCAAGGGAAGGGAATGATCTGAGCATGCAGGAGGACTGACCCATCATAAACCTTTGTCGGCTGTGCTGAAGAGAAAGGTACAGAACCAAATTATTTAATTAATTAGCTGCGCGTTCTCCTGTCCTCTGTCCTCCGGGCCACACACACACACACACACACACACACACACACACACACACACACACACACACACACACACACACACACACACACACACACACACACACATGCACGCACACACGCGCACACACACACACACACACAGGACTGTCTCAGCTGTTATTTTTGTTTAAGGAGTGTGCACGAACAGCATGTGCGCCTCGTGCACGAGCCTACTATTGAAGCTGCCGTTACACTTTTGGCCTGAGGGGGCAATCGCGAGCATAGAATTTCAAAACTCCGTAAAGTCCCTTTAAAGACCCAAATTGAGAAAATGTGTGCATTTTTAAGCCTGGCTTCATTACAACGGTTCTTTTTCTGTGAGTGAACCAAACTGAAGACTTTCTGAATTAATCTAAACAAACACAAGTGCAGCAGCCATGTAGCCTAGTGAACTAGACCAAATTCTTGCTTTGCAAAGAATGGTCTAGGCATGCTCCATTGGAACCTCAGCAGCTCCTACCAGGACTCTGGCTAGCCAATCACAGCTCTCTAGAGGGGTTTCAAACACATAAAGAGCTGTGAGTGGTCCATAATGGTGGGCCAATCATGCTCTATCTGCTCAGTGAACAAATCACAGAGCTTTATCCGCTTTGTGGGCCAATCAGGGCACTCTATATGCCTGGTGGGTGGGATGATGCAACAGAGTGAAACAAGAGTATGTCACATTCATTATCCAGTGGAATGCGGAGATCATTTGAAAGACAACGGTAGAACCCGCCCCACAACCGAGAGTCGTCAATGGAGCGTGGCCAGACTAAATAAATAATACATTTATTTAGTCTGGCTTGCCAGGCTAGCAGCCATGCATTATATCAGAAGAAGAAAAAGAGACTGATGTGTTATTGAAAGCAAATGTAGGATTCCTTACACTGTGTGATTACATACTGCATTATGGTGTGTTTTTTTTCCAAGGGGAAAAAATAAGAACAAATGTACTAAAGATGAAACAAGATAAACCAGGGACGATTACGCATCCTCTACTTCCAGCACACAAGATGATTTTCCTCCATCACACAACCTCAGCACCCTCCTGTCACATCACCCTCCTTCTCATTCTGAATAAATAAATAACATGAAACAAAGCTCTGTCTCACATTTACCAAAACCATCACAAACACCACCAAGCTTTGCTGCTTCAGGACCTGGATCATTATCTGTAAATGTTGCAACCATCGGTGAGCCTAGAACAAAGGTCTCCATCCCTGGTCCTTGAGGACCCCTAACCAGCATGTTTGAGTTTTTTCCCTGCTCCAACACACCTGATTTGTTTCACTTAGGGATTAACAGGCTTCTGCTGAGCTTGAAGAAATATTGAATAGCAACTGCATCATGCTGGATAGAGGCTGTCAAGGACCAGGGATGGAGACACTTGACCTAGAAGTCACAGGCAGGTAAGAAGCTGTCAAAGCTGCCCCAAAACCTACTATTGAGAAGAAAGAGTTTGCACATCCTGAGAGAAAATTGGTGATCAGAAAATAAATTTGAGAACTGGGGAAAAAAGCTGAGTCGTGCTCCAGGTTTTTGTGAAGTGGGGTTATCGTGTTTCAGAAGACACCTTAAACCTTTTGGGACAAGCTTTTGTTTTGGGTTTAGTCTGAGTTCACACGAGGCCAAGCTGAGTGCATGTCTTTGTCCTCAACACTGAGAGACATGGTTCATCCTGCAGAGATCATCAGCCGATGTGAGGTCTGTGACGATGAAACAGGCCAATCACAAAATGAAGTATTGGATTCTACTCACTATCCATCAAATGCATTAAACACACACACACACACACACACACACACACACACACACACACACACACACACACACACACACACACACACACTCCTGCAAATGCTGTTTTGGATGTGGTTGTTAGGATAAACATGTGATAAGTTACCGTTCCACCTAGGAGTTAATGAGCACTCATCTAGGGCAAGTATGGGGTCTTATTTATTCATCTATTAGAACTTTTCTTTTTCCAGAAGGAAATTTCAAAAGTTTTCACATCACACGTGTGTTTATTTAGTGTGTAAATATCAGCAGCAAATCCTTATCCTGACATAACATGACCTAATATCACATGAACAACTGTGTAATTTTAGAAGATGAAGCAGTTTTAGGACGTCAGCACTTGGTCTAGCAGCTAGCGTATCAATCCTGTAATACAGTGGGGTAAAACATATAGTCACCCTCCAATTGTGCAAGTTCTCCCACTAAAGAGATGAGAGAGGCCTGTAATTTTAATCATAGGTATACCTCAAACATGAGAGACAAAATAAGAAAAAAATTTCAGAAAATTCCATTGTCTGATTTTTAAAGGATTTCTTTGTAAATTATGGTGGAAAATACGTATTTGGTCTCATATAAGCAAGTAATAAACACAGATCTGTAGCTTCTTCTGTAAGAAGCTCCTCTGCCTCCACTTGTCACCTGTATTAATAGCACCTGTTGGAACTCTTTATCAGTATAAAAGACACCTGTTAACAACCTTAAACAGTCACACTCCACTATGGCCAAGACTAAAGAGCTGTCAAAGGACACCAGAAGCAAAACTGGAGACCTGCACCAGACTGGGAAGGTTGTATATGCAATAGGTAAGTAGCTTGGTGTGAAGAAATCCATTAGAAAGTGTAAGACATACAAGACCACTGATAATCTCCCTCCATCAGGGGCTGCATGGAAGATCTCACCCCATGGGGTCAAAATGATCACAGGTACAACCCAGTGAATGACTGCAGAGAGCTGGAACCAAAGTTACAAAGGCTACCATCAGTAACACACTACACCACCAGGGACGCAGATCCTGCAGTGCCAGACGTGTCCCCCTGCTTAAACCAGACCAAACCAGTAAATGTGCAGACCTGTCTGAAGATTGTTAGAGAGCATTTGGATGAACCAGAAGAAAACAGGGAGAATGCCAAATGCCTCGTCTTCCTCCGCCTATCGGGGTCCGGGTCGCGGGGGCAGCATCCCAACCAGGGAGTTCCAGACCGTCCTCTGCCCAGCCACCTCCACCAGCTCCTCCAGTAAGACTCCAAGGCATTTCTGGACCAGTTTGGAGATGGACTTTCTCCAATGTGTACTGGGTAGACCAGGGGGCCTCCTGCCGGCAGGGTATGCCTGAAACAGCTCCCTGGGGAGGCGTCAAGCAGGAATCCTAACCAGATGCCCAAACCACCTCAACTGACTCCTGTCCATTAACGTTATGAATAGGAACGGTGACAAAAGGCAGCCCTGGCGGAGTCCAACCCTCAGTGGGAACAGGTCCCACTTACAGGGACTGAATGGCCCTTAGCAAAAGACCATCCACCCCATACTTCTGGAGCGTCCCACACAGGGTGCCTCTGGGGACACAGTCATAAGCCTTCTCCAAGTCCACAAAACACATGTGGATTGGTTGAGCAAACTCCCATGACCCCTCCATTACCCTAGCAAGGTTATAGAGCTGGTCCACAGTTCAACGTTCAGGACAAAAACCACATTGCTCCTCCTCTATCTGAGGTTCAACTACTCGACCAGACCCTCCTCTCCAGAACCCTGAAGTAGACTTTTCCCAGGAGACTGAGGAGTGTGATTCCCCTTTAGTTGGAACACACCCTCTGGTTAGCCCTTTTAAAAATTGGGACCACCACCTCGGTCTGCCACTCCACAGGAACTACCCCGATGACCACACAATGTTGCAGAAATGTGTCAACCAAGAAAATCCTACAACATCCAAAACCTTGAGATACCAAGGTCGGATCTCATCTTCCCCAGAGGCTCTGCCGCTGCATAATTGTTTAACTACCTCAGTGACTTCTGTCTCAGAGATTGGACAGTCCATCCCTAGGTCTCCCAGCTCTGGTTCCTCCTCGGAATGCATGTCGGTGGGATTAAGGAGCTCCTCAAAGTATTCCTTCCACTGCCTCACTATAGCCCCAGTTGACCTCAACAGCTCCCCATCACCACTGTAAACAGTGTGAGCAAGTTGCTGCCTTCCTCCCCGATGCGCCGGATGGTTTGCCAGAACCTTTTTGGAGCCGACTGATAGTCTTTCTCCATGGTCTCGCCAAACTCCTCCCACGCCCAAGATTTTGCCTCGGCATCTGCCACTGCTGCAGTTCACTTGGCCCTCCAGTACCTGTCTGCTGTCTCTGGTGACCTAGAGACCAGCCACGTCCTGTAGGCCTCCTTCTTCAGCTTGACAGCTCCCCTAACCTCTGGTGTCCACCAGCGGGTACAGGGGTTACTGCCACGACTGGCACCGGCCACCTTACGACCACAACTAGCAACAATCGCCTCAACAATTGCAGAGCGGAACAAGGCCCATTCAGACTCAATGTCCCCTACTGCGTGGACGCGGTTAAAGCTCTGCCGGAGATAGGAGTTGAAGACCATCTGGACAGGTTCATCTGTCAGGCGTTCCCAGCAGACCCTCACAATACGTTTGGATCTACCAGGTCTGCGCATCATCTTCCCCTGCCCTCTGATCCAGCTCATCACCAGGTGGTGATCAGTTGACAGCTCCGTTTCTGCTCATCTTGCAGTCGGAGATTATGATCCGCTATTCCGTCTTCGTTCATTAAGTCCGAATGTCACATGGTCAGACGAAAACAAAATAGAACTTTTTGGTTAAAAACTTTAGTCGTCATGTTTGGAGGAGAAAGAATGCTGAGTTGCATCCAAAGAACACCATACCTACTGTAACGCAAGGGGGTGGAAACGTTATGTTTTGGGGCTGTTTTTTCTGCAAAGGGACCAGGATGACTGATCTGTGTAAAGGAAAGAATGAATGGGGCCCTGTATCATCAGATTTGGAGTGAAAACCTCTTCCATCAAGGGCATTGAAGGTGAAACGTGGCTGGGTCTTTCCCATCGACATATAAATATTGGACAATGGGTTTCCATAGGCTCCAATAACACATTTTTGAAGATAAATGGGAGGTGGCCACCACCGCCATTTTGACCGTGTCACAGGTTCCGTCAAGCACAGACAATTCCACAAAAGGGAAGAGAGGTGGAGCTGAGGGTGGGGCTGTAAGGCTGGGATCAACTGACAACACCCGGTCAACTAGCTACAAGCTAACCTGAAGCTAACCCAAAGCTAACGCGGAGGTGGGAGCTAAGCTAACGGAGGTAGCTACCTAGCTACAACCGGAGTTAACTGTGCACAACACCAGAGCTTCTGAGTCAGACATACGCTGGGCTGACCGCTGGGTAAAACCGGGTGGAACACAGAGGTCTCCCGAGAGCTCCACAAGCCGGCAGCCGCACAGCAGACAAGCGCCGCTGCGATCTGAGATGCGCAGAGCTGCCGCTGGGGAGAACCAGGTGGAAAGGTTTCCATCCCAGAGCTCCACAAGCCGGCAGCCCGCGCAGCAGACAGAAGCCGCGATCAGACAGAGATGCGCCGAGCTGCGGGGAGGGGAGAACCACAAGCCGGTGTCGGTACAAGATCTGCTCGGGTGCAAGATCGGCTCTGGGTCCGTCGACTGCCAATGACGTCAAAGTAGTTGATTGGCTGAACATGAACCTTACGGAATTACGTAATCACGTTACATTGTTATCACGTTACGTTGGTCCAGGCAAATCTTTCTGTTGGAAAGATGGACAACTTTTACAAAGAAATCCATCATTACCTCTTTGAAAATACACTTTTAGCATAGAGCTGCATGTATATTAGGGCTGAACGATTAACTGCATGTGCAATTAAATTGCGATGTGACAAAAGGAGATTTTCTAATCGCAAAGGCTGCAATTTGGCAGCGAGTGGTTAGCGCAATGCTAATATACGTGGAAAAACCCATCGGAATGCTAATGCTAATATCACCGATAACATTATTACAAATTAGGAATTAGAAACGTGCCATTTTTACATTTGGAGTCTAATAGAAAGTAAAACTACCATCAATCAAATAAGTACAGACAGGTACTTTAGTAAAGCCAGAAAACTTTTAACTCCAGACTACGCATGGACAAGAAGTCAAAAACTAAACACAAAATACTTCAATTAACGGGACACACTTCTTTCCTGCAAATACAATTTCACAGGTGTTGCTAATACCTATGATCCTTCAAGGGATGTGCTCAAAGAGGAGTTCAACATTATGAATACAACATAGTGTTTTATTTTACAAATACCATTATAAACACAACCTTACGTCTTAAGAAACATTATTTTAATAACGAAACAGCTAAATTCTTTCCAACAGTATAGATGTGTAGTGTATTTTGTCCGAGTGGGTTTGCCGTACTTTGACGTCATCGGCAGTCGTAGGACCCCGAGCCGATCTTGCACCCGAGCAGATCTTGTACCGACACCGGCAGCCCACGCAGCAGACAGAAGCCGCGATCAGACAGAGATGCGCCGAGCTGCGGGGAGGGGAGAACCGGGTGGAAAACATCGGTCTCCCGAGAGCTCCACAAGCCGATAGTCGGAACCCAGCTCCACCAACATGTATTTCAACCCAGTTTCTAAAGTGCAGCATTATGTTAAATGCACTGGCTTTTACCCTATTACATTTAAATTTCATGGTTACACAGTACATGTTAAAATCTAAGCTCAGCTCGGCAGTGACCTAAAATACATAAATATAATTTTACTTACCGAACAAAATGAAGTGGAGACTCCTTTGGATGCTCTATTAGTGCAATTAATGCCACAGCAAGTCATTTTGTCCAACAATTGCACAAGAATATCCAAAACAGAATACACAAACACAGACACTCAAAATCCCGGAACAGTTTCCAAGCCAGACCGAGGCTCTACTGAGGCCTTTCCACTAGCTCTGTGGTCACGTGGGTCTGATGCTCATTAATTATCCAGAATTTTAGGCTTTTAATAAACTTAAACAGAAGAGTGAGAAAAAATTCACCCCCCTCAGAGTTGTCATGAGTGTAAACTAGATAATTTAAACCAAAAACATGTTTTGGTACCAGGCTGTAAACATGTTTATTTCTGCTGTGAAATTGGTATTTTTAACATGGGAGTCAATGAGGATTTGCTCGCTTCTGACACCAGCCCCCAGCGGATGAGGGTGGAACTGCAATTTTTGGTATTTTCGGGATTGCTTCATTTTTTGAGCCGCATTGGGGGCCTGGTCTTTCCTGACAATGATCCAAAACATACCGCTGGGGTAACGAAGGAGTGGCTTCATAAGAAGCATTTCAAGGTCCTGGAGTGGCCTTTCCAGTCTCCAAATCTCAACCCCATAGAAAATCTTTGGAGGGAGTTGAAAGTCTGTATTGCCTAGCAACATCCCCAAAACATCTCTTCTCTAGAGGAGAGAGGAATGGGCCAGAATACCTGCAACAGTGTCTGGAGGCTGGGAAGAAAACGTTTGATTTCAGTCAATGCTAACAATGGGTATAAAAGAAAGTATCGTTTTTGACCAAATACTTATTTTCTACCTTAATTTGCAAATGAATTCTTTATGCCTTTTTGCCCTACTGTATGTCTTTTACATTTCTTGTTCACAAAGATAACAAGTTAGGTTACTGAACTGTGTGGACAGAACATTCAGACTCCTGAAAACTTTTCAGCAACACTCTGTTCTGTGCCGCTGACCAGGGACCAGAGTTCCTGTATTAATGGCTACTTCAATAAGCTATAAACAACCATTATGTCACAATTATGATTCTTTAGAGCTTTTAGATTATGCCTATAGTTTACATTTGAAAGTTCTGGGTGTGAAAAATTTGCCCATGAAAGCATAAAGAAGAGATGAAACTGAGCTTTACCTCTCTTGTGTTTTGCAGCATCCTGTTTGCAGACATTGAGGGTTTCACCAGTCTGGCATCACAGTGCACAGCACAGGAGTTGGTGATGACCCTCAATGAACTTTTTGCACGCTTTGACAAGCTGGCTGCGGTAAGGACACAATCACATTCATGCACTTGTAACATTAAAAACTGTTCTTTAGACTGCATGTTGTCGTATTGTCTCAATATCATTTTCAGTATTTAGTCCTTTCAGGATAAATCGTAATTCAACCATTGCAGGAGTAAATAATTGCTGTTTAGATAACAAGTGGAACAAAGATAACACTACTGAAACATGACTCATTGAAGCAGCGAGTTGCTGTGAAACCCTCCTCAGGTGTTCTTCTTTGTGACATCAGTTTCAGGTCAGATTGCCTGTGTGTGTGTGTGTGTGTGTGTGTGTGTGTGTGTGCGTGCGTGTGTGTGTGTGTGTGTGTGTGTGTGTGTGTGTGTTTTACTGGATACTACAACTGATTCCCTTTTGGAAACAATCTAATTCTCATGATTTAAATATAGCACATATATAAAAACAGCATTTATGTTCCAAAGAGCTGTTCAAAGGGTCGAAGACGGCGCGTACACACAGTATCTTCAGTTTGTCAATAATTTTCATTTTGAAGCCACATTTCAACAGACCCCAACCTTCTGAATAGGTCCTGCTGTCAGGAGAACATCAGCCTGCTTGGAGATGGTCTTCTAAACCTCCCTTTAACATATCAGGTCAACAGTTAATCAAAACTCCCGTGATTTGTGTTCAGTATGGTACACACCCAGATACCAAACAGCACTGTGACTACATCTCACTCTTTGAACAAGCAGACAGAACAAGATGGAAGACACCAGTGAGGTTACTTTTAAGACGCACCTCAGCTCAGCATTTCTACATGGTCTAATTGTTTTCTGTGTATCCAGACCATGAGTCATTAGTGTTTGTTTATTTATTTATTTATTGAAAAACCACGGATCAAATTCAATGCTTGATTTTCATCAGCTGAGTTTAAGTACATTTTTATTTATCAATGTTTGTCAGTTTCAAGTTTTTCAAATTAATATTAATGCTTTTGTTTAATAATAGGTCACTACATTTTTAGCCATGTCTGTGTTGAAAGCCTTGACTAGCCATTTGATTATTAAATCACAGCTGTGCCAAGCTGTCCACAGTAATAGTGGCAGCAAAGAAAAAAACATTCTCCATATCCATACATTATTCATTAAACAGCAAGTCACCCCATACCAGAGTCTAACTCCACTCCCATTTCCTGTTTGAAAGACTGGCCACCAGGGGGTGTTGCCTGGCAGACCGAGAGGGCGGAGCTGCTAACAAACACATGTAGGATTAGCATACTTATGTATTTTGGGTGCTTTTAAAGCTCAATATACTACAATACACTTTGACAAATAAGATGTGAATTTCTATATAAATATGGAAATCCAGTCTGATTGGTCTTTGAATGTTTAACCAGAGGATTTAGAATTCTTTGTTTATTCAGGTATTGTCAGACACTTCTCATTAATTCAAGAAGAGAGTCAAGTTTATAAAAAGTAAGAAATTTATTTTCTAAACAATTAAAAACATGACAAGTAGGAAACACTTTATGTGATGAATGAATTTAAGTGGATGGAACGTGAGGTGTGATGATGTTTAAATGTGATGTCATCAGAACCCTCGTATCTGAAGAAACTGAGTTCTGGGTTCACAGTGGGAGTGAATTTGGTCTGCTATAAACTATAAGTTGATGGTTTATAAAACCTCATCAGACACAATCTGTCGTACCAGCTCGAAGACCCTCCGTGGTAGACCCGGAATGTTAGGGAGTCCGTAGATCCCAAAGGTACCGAAGTCCGTAGAAGCAACCGCAGTGCGACTAAACCGGTCTCAGGATGTCTCCAGGTCACAACGGGTAGTTGCGTCTATGGAAGGACTCTTAAGGAGTCGAAGGTGGTTAAGCTTTATTCTGAAGGAACGGTTTGTAGCGTGCAACAGGTTTTTGACAGCTTGTCAAAAGAAGCTCTGGGTTAAAGAGGTTTTGCTCCGGATGGCCGGTCCAAAGCTTTCTCAAGAACTGACTCACGGTGAAGTGAGCTTTGTTTTAACAATCGACATATTTTGATTTAATAACAAATCAGAATTTGACATGTAAAAAGGGTTTTACCAACAAACCTCAGAAAACACACCTTGCATCAGATACAGGAGTTCTGATTGGTGGAACAGAAAGCAATGTGTCATATTATTTTAACCTTGTCATCGTCACGTGTCTGAGTGTGTGAGCTGTCAGTAGAAGGTGGTTCACTTGTTAAATCTAACTTTACCGATCATAACATATTAATATTCATTTCAACCTCAATAATTTAAGCACAGATTAATCAAAACATTGTTATTATTCTTCAACCATTATTGTTCATTCAACCATATGATTATTTACTCATCTTGTTCATTATATAATGTAATTATGAAAGTTCATCCGTCTTGTCCTGTGAAGCAAAGCAGTCTTAGATAAGAGGGAGCTTGGGCAAGCACAGTATCTTTTGTGGGCATTTCTGTTTTTCGGCGACAACACTTTCTTGCAAATTAAAGCCCCAGTTAAGACTTATGTCTCCATGTGACCCGAGACTGAAGAAGTGACCTGTGGATGGAAAAACAGACCATTTACGGTGGCTACACAAACACACACACAGGCTCACAGCAGCGTTGGCTAGGGCTGTGTTGAAAAAACCGATTCTTCGATTCTGAATCGATTCTCATAAATATTCATGAGGATCGATTTGTACATACAAAGATGTCACTGCTGAATTTAATGAGCCACGGCTGCAAATATGATCCCCCTTGAAGTTACTACTTCACACCAGAAGATAGTGGAGCTGTCTATCATCAGTAGTCTGAGCAACACTTGTGTTTAAATTGAAAGTTTCTGAGTTTTTAGAGCTTGAAATCTGCCGGTTACGGGTGAGGAGAAACACACGCACGTAGGGTGAATATTAAAGGGAAAAACTTACAAATGCTGACAGATCTGGTCATTGTTGAATCTCTTTGTCTGCTAAAGACTGACTCTGATTCAGAAGAACTGTCTCTCTGATGAAGATATTCACTCATACAGTCAGAAAGAGTCTGTGCTGCACATGAAGACAGTAAGGCTAATGGAGCTAAAACGGTGTTGACGCATGATTGCGCATGCGCTGTGAGCGGTTCTGGTATTTTTTGAGTTGCAGCTGCTCGCTGCGCTGCTTTAACAGTGCGATACCCTCACGAGGAACGAGCAAAATAACAAACACTCCAGAAGTCCGTGCGAGCTCACGATTGCTGATCAGTAGCTGGTCACCTCTCGTAACCCCCTGTACACTACACGACGCTCAGCGCAAAACTCGCCCCGATCTTGTGGATTCTCACACGAGTGGAAAATCGGCTCAAAAAAGTGAAAAAGTCGCACAGTGTACGCCCGGCTTTAGGGAACTGTGATTGCTTCACAACAGTGGGCCAATCACAGCACTCTGCTTTGTGGACCAATCACAGCACTCTATCTGCTTTGTGGGGTAACCAGGACCCTCTATTCATCTCGTGGGCGGGGTGATGCAACAGAGTGGAACAAGATGGCGACAGCTCATTTGAAACAGCTTTTACATCAATTTTGGACTATTTGGACTTGGGTTTTATTAGAATGAGGAACAGATAGATGTATTTAAGTACTTTTTTTTAGAAAAAAGGATGTATTTTCACCTTCTTCAACAGCAGACTACCTCGTTTACCGACATCTGTTACATTGAGTACTTCACGTTGTTCATTATACAGTAGCATGAGCTCATTTGAAAGACAATGGTAGGACCCGCCCCTCGACCGAGACCCCTCAATGGAGCATTGCCAGGTTAGTCCACTGATGCAGTTACTGATACTTCTTACTTCCTCTGTTGGCTGTCCTGGATCTGTTTGCTAATTCTGCTTGACAGCTTGTTTATGAAAAGCACAATTCTGAGAGAAGGATTGGGCCATTCAGCCATTCTAAATTGCCAATATTTCAATCATGTGTTGTTGAATGTTAATAATGGTAACATACTACACAACTACACAGTCATGTAATTAAGGTAACAGCAAAAAAAGAAGAGTTCGCTGACCCAATATATCGGATCAAGTCAGATCGTGATAATCGATTCTAATTCTTGAGAATCAGAATTGAATCGAAAATTTGAATCAATACCCAGCTCTAACTGTGACATCATATGAAATCATACAATCTGCCCTGTCTCCCCATTCTCTGTTCAGTCCTGTGTCTTTACTAACTGCTCCCACCTGCCGCTCGTCTCCCAATTACTCCAGGTCCCAGATCTTCCTGTATTCAAACCCTCCCAGTTCTGTGCTCCTGTTCATTGTTTCAGTGTCTGCGTGCTTCTTATTAAAAACCCTTTGAATGTCCTCATCAGCCTGCCTTTCTCTCCCCTGCATTTGGATCCTCACCGCGACCGCTCGCCTCACCTGCTCCGTGACAGCACTAAAGTGCCAAATTTTTGACTACACGTGTCCAGTAGACAAAGTTGATTGGGGGTGACTTTTTAGCCATATATATATATATATATATATATATATATATATATATATATATATATATATATATATATAGTGTATGTGTGTGTGTGTGTTTTTTTTCCTTGAAACGTTGAAATGTTAAAAATAAAATCCTGTTTTGCTTAAACTTGTGTTCAGTGAGAAACTCTATTCTATTTAGATTTTTTTAATCATACCAGAGACTGTTTAGACTGTTATGTAAAGTCTATTAAAACAGTTTCCTTAAAGATGTAAATCATGAATATTGATTGAGCTTTTTTACAGCTAATTGTTATTGTTTGTTTAGAAAACACACATTGTGTAATTTGTTTATGAAAGGTGCAGTGATGAAATGATGATCATTATTTATGAGCAAAACGTGCATAATAGTGTTGTAAACAAGAGATGTTGAGACTCACACTTTTATCTCCATGCCAGATGTACCGTCTGTATGTACACACACACACACACACACATGAACAGTGTAGTCCTCCCTAGCAAAGACACACCCGGACAGTTCAGGTTTTTGGCAGTTTTTGTGAAATGTGTGCTGATGTTTATGTCCAGTAAGCGTTCCTCTCTTGTTCTTGTGTCTGTGTTTCATGCGGTAGGAGAACCACTGCCTGCGGATCAAGATCCTGGGAGACTGCTACTACTGTGTGTCTGGTCTGCCGGAGGCCAGGGCGGATCATGCTCACTGCTGCGTGGAGATGGGGCTGGACATGATAGAGGCCATCTCGTAAGTTCTATGATTCTGATTCTTCAGCCACAAAGAATCCAGAAGGATTAGGTTCTCAAATGTGTCTTATGTCTGAATCTGTGGTGCACTGTAGCTTAATTGGAAACTGTACCTTTCATAGCTTAAAATACTACAGATTAGAAAGTAAATCTAAAGTGCAACAAGACACATCAGTTACACAAAGATGATTCAAATAAAAGTTACACAAATATGATTTTTTAGATGATTTTTTTTACCTGTATGCCCATCTCGTAGCTCGGAACATGAAATGAAACATCTTAACTTTGACTATTTTATAGTAGTGCGTCACATAAATGGTGTTTTTGCTGTAGAACAAGTAATTCCAGTTGAAAAACCTGCAATTAACAATCATTCCTGTTTGGCTGATGTATTTTCTTGTGTAAGAGCTAGCTGAAAATGAGGCTAAAGCTAGCTCCTATTGACACTTTGCACCGACGTCACCTAATCACGTGGGTTCACCATGCTGGATGGCAAAAACATGTAAACAGTGAGCAACACGAGTACTCAACAAAGGGAAAAGTAGAGCCTGAAATTGTTTTTGCGATCAAAACATAAACAAAACTCCTCCAGCATTCCTTCAACTAGTTCGTGCCCATCAGTTATCAGAAGAAGTAGCGCATCTAGCGGGGGCTCATAGAGAGCGGTATGTTAACTAGCTTACCAACGTTAGCTTACGTTCTCTCTGCAGCTGTTCACCGATGTAAACATGTTGCTGACTTTGCCTAAATTCACCTCGCTGGATTTATAACTTAAGTTATAAATCCAGCGTTTTACTTTACACCAAAGCTGATTTTTAAAAAGTCCGGATCCCCATCAGCTTCTGTTGCTGGTGGTGTTACCAGGTTCAGCTGCTGCTCTCACACCGGAATGAGAAGATCTCTGAACACTGATGCTCATATGAATAAATAATGTAATTTTAACCCTCTGATGCATGAATTATGAAATCTTCAACTATGATTTTTTTAACAATTTTTTTCATTCATCTTTAGGTGTGAATGAAACAAATTTCAACAAATATTTTTTGTAAAATTTTATAATTTACAAATAATTTATTACATGTCCACCTCAGTGGACAGCGTGCATTCTGAACATGAAATATGTTGGCTTGGCTTACTGAAGTCCAAATGGAGGGCCTCAAATGCAATAAAGTCTTCAACAGCTGTGCTTAATAGCAAAAACAAATAAATAACTATTTTGAGTACCTGTCCACTGTAGTGACCGTTATGCATCAAAGGGTTAACACACGTAGTCATACATCGGAGCTTTAATATTGTTAATAATTGTCTCGCTTTACACTACAGTGGACGGAGCTCAGCCTCCGTGGTGAAATACCCATCCATCAGAATTATCAATAACTTGTATAAACACATCACATTTATCCCTGTCCCTGTCTTCCTCATGAAATAAATTAACGTTAATCTTACCCGGTAAAAACATGTTCACTGCAAATCTGAGGGCTGCTAGTCCGCTTGATTGATCGCTGCAGTTCATCTCCGTCCTCAGTCTCCATCAAAGTTATTAAAAAAACAAAACGAGTTGAGTTTACGTCCTTGTCTCTTAGTGCAGCCAACCACGCAGCAAGCTAAAACCATTTTACTGTCAAATCAACTAAATAAAAGCCATAAAAGGCTACCAGCTGGTTTGTTTTGACTAGCTTCACTGGAGTTTCAACGGGTGTAAACGGTCTTTTTGCCGTCCATCATGACGAAGGGGGTGGTCACATGAGTGGTGTGACATCACTTGCAAAGGGTCATTAGAAGAAGTTCATTTGAGCAGCTCGTATCTCATTCCTTCTGTCAGGATTCACATCTCATGACCGTAGATGAGTTCAGAAAATAGATGGAGTGGCAAAATTTACAGCTTTACCTATTGACTCAGCTTCCTCACCCTGACAGACCAAAGAGCCATCATTACTGCAGATGAAACCCTAAACCATCTCTGGCTCCACAGCAACAAACAGAGATACCTGATTCCCTCCATTTGAGGCACAGCCATTCCCATCCCAGGAAGAATCATGGCCTCACTCGTGGAGGAGTAGACTATCATTCCAGTTGCTTCACACTCAGCTGCAGACCGCCCCAGGACTCGCTAAAGGTCGCATCACGAAGGCGCCAGCAGAAACACAGGATGATGGGACACAGAGGTTCTCTGACCACGCATCCTTCTCTCAGTGTCTAGATCATGTCCCACGAACAGGGTCAGAGATAAACAACAGATCAGGTGGAGTTCAACCTGACTTTGTGCTGGGGCCATCTGAGCTCTTCAAACCTGCTTGAACGAGTACTTTAAATTAGTCAGAATAAAATAAACTCTTAATTCCTCATTTTAAAGATGATTACTGATTTAGTCCGATTGATCTAGTCTGAGTGTGTTTTGGTCTTCTTCAGGACTCGTTGGCCATCCTGTTTGAGTCCTTTCATCTAAATGACATGTTTTGTGTTTCTGAATCAAGCCTTTAGAGTACGGGTGAAGTTAGACTCTTTTCACTCTCTGCTGTGTTTCCAGGCTGGTACGAGAGGTGACTGGGGTGAATGTGAACATGCGAGTTGGGATCCACAGTGGCAGGGTGCACTGTGGGGTGCTGGGACTCAGGAAGTGGCAATTTGATGTCTGGTCCAATGATGTCACACTAGCTAATCAGATGGAAGCTGGAGGCCAAGCTGGGTACGTATAGCTTTGGTTTAAGCTATCGATGAATCTGATACATGTAAAAGGGCTGTTCCTCTTGAAGAGGATTGGTCTTAATAACGCTCTGCATGAATAAAGAACATGTCCTGATGGTTTTCTGTCCTTTCAGGCGCATCCATATCACCAAGGCCACTCTGAATTACTTAAATGGGGACTATGATGTGGAGCCAGGAGCAGGAGGAGAGAGAAATGCCTACCTGAAGAAGAACAACATAGAAACCTATCTGATAGTGGGCTGCAGTCAGAAAAGGGTACATGATCAGACACAAATACTTTTTATGTTTTTAACTGGTGCTTCCTCACGTTTCTGGCCCACAGAAATCAAACTCGGAAGGAACGTTTTACGATCTTCTTCCGGCTCTTGGAGAGTACAGACGCTTTTTTCCTCCTCTCCTTCCTATCTTATCCCCAAGGCTCTTTGTCTGTCTTTGGATGTACGGCGCTTCTGCATTTTTTCTGGAAACTGGAAATTATTAAAAATGGACCTGGTCAGCTGGTCTCTCAATGCGATTGACAAAATTTTCTCAACGATGAGAATGGGAGAAGGGGCTCCCGGGTGCCCCTCTGGGACAGATCCAGTTGGGCACATCATGGACTCCTGGAAACAGTGGAACTTGATCTGCCTTTCTCAACTGTCTGTTCTGAAGATGTATGGATATTCGTGGTGTTGGTGTCAGGTTTCCTGCTCATTGGCCTGGGAGGTTACCTGGCTTACCGGAAAATTAACGAGCTGTCGAGGAATATTGGCTCTTTCCCGGAGCTCAGGGATGGATTACACCACGCTGTGAATGCACAGACTCATATAATTGTCGAGATGAGTCGTAAGCTTGGAACTTTGGCTGAGATTCAGACTCTGGCACAAAAGATGGATGCCATCAAGGGGCAAGTGGACGAATCAGCACGGACTGGGGTAGATTAATTTAAGCCATTATTGGATTTTGAGAGGTTGAGGACCAGTGGAACTTTAAGACAGAGAGGGAATTATCTCTGTCTGGCCCCAAAACAATTTCTTATCTGAATCTTGTGCCCTTGAGCCTGCCAGGCTGAAGCAAATACTCCCCCCTCAGAAGGAATGTGGAATGCTGCCATCGCCATGGCAACTCTGTCTCCCTATCCCAGCCTGGGCGGGACTGCGGGCTGTGAAGGCCGCCAAATCGTTCCAGGAGTCACTGTACCCTCTAAACCCAGCGACCTCCTCCCCCTGTCCAGACAGAGGTGATGAGCGCTGCTTATCACGGCTGCATGCACTGATGTGAGGGTAGTCCCCAACCCTACCTGCCCACCTAGTGGACACTTATGTTGTGTGATGTCTGAGGTCTGTTGCATTTCTGTCTGAGGTGTTTTTTGCAGAGCAAAGCTGCCCTCCCTGTGGAGGGTAACTCTGAAGTGCCTTTTTTTTCCTCCACCTGAACCAATCCTCATGTAAACCCTCTGATCTCTATTAAGGTAGCACGACTCAGGGTTGTGAATGACCACAGTCACCAATTCTTGTCATGTGTCTATGTATGTATGTCTGATCTCTCTTCCCTCTGGGATTAATAAAGTATCTTTGAATTGAATTGAATTGAATTGAACTGAATTGAATTGAATTGAATTGAGATCCCTGCAGCTTGAGGCAGGGGTGGACTGGGACCAAATTTTGGCCCTGGCATTTTCATGAACCGTCGGCCCTCGGCAGGGGAGGTTGCTGCTCGCGACTCGTCTATCCCGCCAAATGTGGTGGGAGGGACGGGGTGTTGTGTGTGCTGCTCGTGGACTTATCTCTATAACCGCATGTGAGACGGCGGCTTGGTTTGGGACGGCCCAAGCTGGGCAGGTGGCCCACATGGCTAAGCGGCCCACTGGGACAGTGCCAGAATGCCAGATAGGCCAGTCCACCCCTGGCTTGAGGGAGAAAAGCTGCAACTTCTGTGAAAGCGTATAATTAGCCCAGCGAGGCATGATGGTTATAAAATGTGTTGAAAATCAGCATTTGTCACTCAGCTATTTGGTCAGAGGTTAGGAGTGTGAGTACCACACATGCAGCTGGTGCTTTTCAAAATAAAACAAAGATTTTCAGAAGTTTTAGCAGGGAACCCTCAGACACTGCTGCTGCTAAAAAGACTAAAATTGCACATTTATTTAAAAATATATACATTTGTAAATATCTGACTTTGTGTGTTTTGTTATTTTTATTGAGAGATTTCCTTCATCTCCTTTTTTTCAGCTGTACTTTGTGTGATCAGCTGTTCCTCTCCTCCCAGCAGTGTCACAAGCTGTGGCTATAGATAGCACATCATGTGAAGTGATGTCCTTTTTTCATTTAGCTGCCTGTGATGTGAGACAGAGGCAGCATTTTAAAATGTGGTTTTTCGTATTCTTATGAACACATCCTACAGCTACGTTAAAAGCACCATCAGGTGATCTGGCGCTTTGCTCTTTTGGCTACATCGCTGGTTACTAAATAATTGAGATGAAGTATCCATCATAGAGATGAAAAAAGTTTGTTTTTGAAAAGTAAAAGTGTTGTTGTTATTATTAAATATAATATTTGATTTCATTTAATAATTCCTCCATCTTTATCCTTCCCAGAAAGAAGAAAAGGCATTGATTGCCAAAATGAGTCGACAGAGAACTAATTCTGTCACACACAACAGTGGCCACTGGACCGACCGACCTTTCTACAACCAGATCTCCAAGGAGATGAAAAGGATGGTGAGGAAAATGTCGAAAGAGGCAGATGTTAGACTAGAAATGTCCCAGATTTTTGTTGTGTAGCGTACTGGTGGTGTCTGCTGGTGACTCATCCACGGATCTGACATCCTGGTGGCAGGATGACCCTCATGACACGCCTCACCTTGGCAGTGAGGCTCCAGAGCAGCAGCAGGAGAAAGGCTGTGGCAGAGATGTGATCTGATTCAGATTCATGGTTTTTTTTTTTTACTGTGGCTGAAGCTCTTAAAGTGAATGTGAAACCTGCTGAGGATGAGGAAACTCACTAATGTGTTGTGAGAACATCAGTATACAAGCACAGACATTTTATTAGGTACACCTAAGTACTAGGATGGACCACCTTGTTTCTTCATGTCACAGATTCAACAAGGTAGTTGGAAACATGTCTCAGAGGTTCTAGTCCACATTGACATGGCATCCCCCCCCCCCCCACCCCCCCCCCCACCCCCCGTTCCACGACATACAAAAGGTTCTGGACTGGACTGAGATCTGGTGACTGTGGAAGTCGTTGGAGTCCGGTGGACTCATGGTCCTGTTACCACCAGTTAGAGATGATCTGAGCTTTGTGACATGGTGCATGATCCTGCTGGAAGTAGCATCAGAAGATAGGTCCATATGGTCATGAAGGGATGGACATAGATGTTCAGAGATGTTATTCTGTAGATCTTGGTTGAAACCAGTGGTTATGTGAACTTGAGTTGACTCTCCATCTTCTAGAACCAGTCTAACCAGTCTCCTCTGACCTCACCAAGACATTTTTGTCCACACATCACTGGATATTCTCTCTTTATCAGACCATGCTCTGTAAACCCCAGAGATGGTCGTGGGTCTAAATCCCAGTAGATCAATAGTTTCTGAACTTCTCTGACCAGTTCATCTCAACTTAAGTCCTCTTTCTGCCCCATTCTGATGCTGAAAGCAACACGCTGCTGCCATTTAACTGGCTAATTATGTTGTTTGTTGTGTGGTTTGAATCCTGATGTACTTTCACCAGCTTCTGTTTTTGCATTCCTACTTTTTCCAGCTTTTATTTGCCGGTAGGACGATTTATAGGATTCTCCTCAAAGTGTTGCACACGATAAAAACCCCAACCCAGCTACCACTAACGGTTACATCTGCTGCTGTACTTGGGATGACTTCTACCCGTGAGCTGCTCTGCTCATACCAACAGCCTGATGAACGCTGACATGGTGGTGGAAATGTTTAACTGTTCCTTTTTATAGGAAAAGGATTCTGATGTAGCTGAGGGAACTGAGATGTAACGAAGAGACGTTGATCGGGGTGGGATTTCCACATAAATGATTTTTCATGATTCCTAGTTCATGTTTTCATGTGACCTGCATGAGGCCGTGCAGGGGGAGCTAAAGTGATCAGATGTGACGGGAAAAAAGGAGAAGAGAACAGCGCCACCTGCTGAATCTTCAGCAGCAACACCTGACAGCAGACTGTTTAAAAGTGTCCTTTTGATGAAGAGTACGAATAAACTTCTGCGTAATAACGATTTGCACACACACCCTTTATACAAGCTTTTATCCCTTACATCCACAAAAAAGCAGCAGCTTCTGAAGATAAAACAAAAGCTGCAGAAATAATCCTCAAACATCTGGAGGTGAGGATCTGGGTGGGCGAGGATGTCTTTGGCTTTTCTTATCCAGGCAGATAAAATGTTTCTACTGTCAGTTCACCTCCTCTCTGCTACAAGCAAATGTTTGTAGGAGAGAAAGTGGAAATATTCTGCTGTTCTTACATCAGACCTTCCATGCAGCTGCAGGAGTTCCTTTTTAGAAAAGCTGTTTACATGTCTGACCTACAGGAGGAGCTTCAGAAGCATTATCTGTGGAACAGTTAAATAGCTCGTAACATGTTCACAATCATCATTAAAGAGATAGTTAGCAATTTTGTAATATTTTTAAATCATTTTCTGAGCCAGTATGTGCTAAAATGACTATATGCAGCATTAATGAAAGGCCACCAAGCCCCTATCGCCCCCTGTGGCCAGAATATTCCACTTGCAACTTCAGCCTGGCCGCTGCTCTGTTGGCTCCTAAAATAAAGAATGAGCTGACATACCTGGCGCTGCAGTCTGCTTCCAGCACGTTTCCTGCACCTTTTAGCTGATTTGTTTAACTTAGTGATCAACCACTCCTGTAGACACTAAGAAAGGCTG
This sequence comes from Nothobranchius furzeri, assembly GCF_043380555.1. Taxonomy (NCBI): domain Eukaryota; kingdom Metazoa; phylum Chordata; class Actinopteri; order Cyprinodontiformes; family Nothobranchiidae; genus Nothobranchius; species Nothobranchius furzeri. Next base: position 31,893,471 of record NC_091754.1, on the reverse strand, counting down.
GCAGGCATTTCAGCTGTTAGACAGTGAGAAGACAGATTTTGCTTTTGGTTCTACAAATGGACACTAGGGGGTGCTAAAACAGCCCAAACTGCCTAGTTCCCGTTCAAAAACTGTGTTTTATATAACAGTTTTTATTTTTAATGCCCAGGTCAGGAAAAATGCTATATATTTTGTTCTTCTTTGTATTTTTGATTTTTTTTTTTACCAGGATTTTTTTTTTTACTTGCCTTTAATTTCCGTTTACTCAGACTAAACAATGTGACCAGGTCTCTGAATCACTGTTACTCCTGTTATAATACTACAGGTGATGATGCTGGTTGGTTGTTATTACTGTGCTGAACATGCTGCAATCAATACTTCAGCACAGTTTACAAAATAAATGTATATGTGTAGGAAATTAAAATGCTTTGTTTAAACATTTAGAAAAAGTTATGATTGTCGAGAATCTCAGAAAGTTATGTAGCATCATTTTACGTGAACATAAATAACAATGTTAATTTGATATTAATGCTCAGAATCTTTGAACAATAAGATCTTTCACTTCCTTTATGATGAAGCCAGAATGTTTTAATATAAATATGGAAGGATTACACAAACACACACACACACACACACACACACACACACGCACACACACACACACACACACACACACACACACACACACACAAACAATCTCTCTTCAGTAACTCCTTGTGATTAGATCATTAAACTGTTTGTATAAAAAAATCTTTTTATGCATCTTTAACAGTTTTGACGGTTCGCTCTCAGGAACTTTTGAGCCGTGTTTATATTGGTAGCACCATTGATGGCATTTTCAGCTAATCTTCATCTTTTTCTTTCCTTTTTTTCCTCTCTCAGGGCTTTGAGGACCCCAAGGACAAGTGAGTAAAGACTCCACCACAACACGATTGTCTCTGAGCTCATCTCCATGATTCCTTCGATCAGAGCTAACACGTTCATGCATCACATCAAAATGAACAGTTTTATGAAGTCATGTGGAAAGTTTCTAAACGTGGAATTTAGTACTACTTTTATCTCACATTATATTTAGATGGACAAAATAAGACCTGATGATAATAATTATTATAAGTTGGCTAGTGGATGGCAGCATTTAGTTCAAGTCACTCAGGCAGGTGTGACTTTTAGGCCGGTGGTCTCCAACCCTGGTCCTCAAGGGCTGCTTATTTCTTGAAGGCCACTCAAAACGTTGGTCTGAAACTGTATTTTTCACTTTAAGAAATATCTCCAAACTGCGAAGGTTGGTGTCAAAACACGAACTTGAAATGGTTCTCCATGCCTTTATCTCCTCCCGTCTAGATTACTGTAACACACTCTTCACATGTTCACAAAAAAGCCCTTGACCACCTTCAGCTGGTCCAGAACTCTGCAGCGAGGCTCCTAACAGGAGCAAACAGAAGAGCTCACATCACTCCTATTCTGATGTCTCTGCACTGGTTACCCGTTAACTTTAGAGTTCATTTTAGAATCCTGATTATAACTTTCAGGGCTCTACATGGTCAAGCTCCTCCCTATACTACTGAACTGTTAAAGCCTTATGCTCCAA